>NC_056749.1:18558099-18735599 GCF_019279795.1 Protopterus annectens
GATTATTCAGTTTGTCCCACATATGATGTCACTGGCTCTCGTACTATAACTGCCTTCCTTGTTAGATGGTGTGCCAGCTTCTACAGGCATCTTCCTCACTGAATGGAACTAACCACTGCATTGAAATGTTGTCATTATACAACTATTGCTCCACCCACTGATTATTCTGTTTGTCCCATATATGATGTCACTGGCTCTCGTACTATAATTGCCTTCCTTGTTAGATGGTGTGCTAGGTCCTGCAGGCATCTGTTTCACTGAATGGTGTGTGTTGCCTATGAACAACCTGTCTTCATACCTTGGTAAACTGCACAGTATGTGAAGTGTGTCCTGCACCCCCAGGGGCATGGATACCCACATCCATCTATTCATTGGGAAAGGAACATCATCTTGGGTGGTCCCTCATCACTGCTACTGTGTTCTCTACCTTTCGATTCCTTTATCTTTTTATACTGACAAACTGACAACATTCTTATTTCCATTTCCTATATGTCTATCTTCTTAGGTCTAGTGCCAGGCCCTAGTGGCTGTGTGTCCAGCTAAATTATGCATGATGGTGATGGAGCAATCTGTAATCCTCCTTAAATATTTGCAAAGTATGAGGACACTGTCTGTCTTCTACACCATATAGCATAGTAAAATGCAACTGACTCATTTTTCTGGAGATAAAATGTCATGGCTGTTCTGATGTGCTGTATGCCTCTTTATTCCTTTATCATGTTTTCACATGTTCCAGTCAATACTGCACCTGGTTCCCTGTTTTATATACACTTATCCACATCTTACATCATGTGACAGGTCATACTGGGTGTCCATCATGATATTAGAAGCCCAAAAGACTTAGAGACATTAAACCAAATGGTGCATGCTGCCCAATAAGCTGTCTGTCTTCCTAACCTTCTAGCTTTTAATCATTGTACTGCCCATCTGTCTTAGTAACTTTCTAGGTTGCAAAGCTTATGAAGTTCATTGTACTGTCCTCTCTCTTATGCAGGAGAATTGTAGCCTACATAGCACCATTCACTGGGAATGACAAATTACTGTGAGGTCTTGTTACTGAAGTTGTGTTGTGTGCCTGCTCTTTCCTCTGACCTGAGCCTGCATTCTCTTCTGCACTTCTGTCTGCATCGTGTGTTAATTCGTTCATGTTGTCTTTAATATCTTACATGGAGTGTTGGTATTTCTGCCTCTTCATGCAATAGTTTTCGCCTTTCATAGGTTCATAGCTGATTACTAGGCTAATGGCAGAAGAGCATTTACAAGCCTAGCCAATGATACCCAGAATATGACAACATTATATGTTAATTCCCCAGGTAGTATCAGGGTAGTGGGTCTTTGGATGTTGGAGTCCTGAGTCATTTTACAGACTGCCTCGGTCCATAAGGGACATGGGCAGTATCCCAAGAGTAAAGTTACAGTTCCCCATCCATTTATCCGAATTCTTTTTGAAGAGAGTGAAGAATGGGCTTTGTTTTATGAAGATGGGAAGTGTATTCCATAGATGAGGTAAACTTTGGGATGCAAATCTGTCTCTCCAGCAAGTTCTGTTAGAGTCACAAATAAGGTTCAGGTCCATGGAACGCATAACCCTCATATAATCTTTCTTGTGAATATGTATCATTTTCATCAGGGCTGGATCATAGAATGCCTTGTAGGTCAGGCATAAGTCACATCACAATAAATGATATGAGATGGAGTAAAGGGATAGGGCCTTTAGTCAGTCTGCATAAGACATGTGTCTTATGCTTTATATTTTTTTTAGTGAGAAAACTCTGAGACCAGTCCAATTGGTGTAAATGCCTGGTTAGGTACATGCAGAAGGGATCACTGTACTCGATTATGGGCCAAATCTGGCACTGTGACTTCCTTTGAACTTGATGCCATGCCTTTACTTATAAGCTGAGCTCACAGAAGGATTTCCTCACTACTGTACCTCCCTGCTGGTCAATGTTTAGGTCTCTATCTGTCTGTATTCCTAGGTCCCTCACCATTGGGTCTGTTTTTAGGGGTGTGCTATCAATATTATAATTTTCAGGGATATCTTATTTACCGAAGAGTATGATTACACATTTTTAGCATTTAGTCTCAGACTATGGTTTTGGCACCAGTCTTTTGTCATTTTTAGTCCTGTTTGTTGGATGTAAGTATTGTTTGGGGAGTCAGTGATTGCTCCCAGCTTACAGTCATCAGTGAACTTGGTGAGTCAGAGGCCTGAAACAACCTGAGCAGGGTGTGGTAGGATGTGATGTGGTGGGGAGGGGGGTTGAACTGAACTTGTCAGCCAGAAGGTTTACTTTGGTTTCAGGCTGGGTTTAAGTGTTGCCATTCATGATTAACTTGGCACATTGCTTAGCGTTTCCCCTGAGGTTATGAACATAATTAAAAAACACCTTATGGTGGTCTTTCACCTGGGAGGATATCTTTGCCTCGTGCTTTTCTTTAGCATATTTGACCAGCTCTCTAATTTGTTTGTTTAGACTGGTGGTTGCCTTTTGCACTGTTTTGTCTGTTCCTTCTTGGTTTTGGAGAGGATTTTTTTCCCTTTTGTTGAATAGCCTATTTATGCTAAGGATTGACCAGGGTGTTTTATTTTTGCCAGTAATTATAGGTTTGACTCAGACAGGTGCTGCTTTCTCTATGCAGCTATGAATGTAGTTGTACAATGCTTTTCTGTACAGCTCAGAGAAGGCCTCAGTGTCATCCAGGTTCGGAGGGGCTTGGAAGTTTAATACTCTGTTACTTAGATTGAGGTCATTGGCCTTAGCAAAGTTCTTAACAGGTTTGGAGTTTGATGGGGTTCTAGGTTAGGTTTAATACTAAAGTAGATCATTTTGTGGTCAGATCTTACCAGGGAGGAGTTAATGCATGGGAAGGAGCAGTATCCCTCCATGTTTGTGAGTACTAGGTCTAGGATATTTGTACCTCTAGTTGGGGGACTAACTAGTTTCTCTATGGTGTTTGTGTTGACGAAGTCCAAAAATCCCTGAGTAAGTGAATTATGGGTCATATAAGTCTTCCAGTTTATAGAGAAGTAGTTGAAGTCACCCAAAAGTATAGTGTTAGGCTGAATGTTAAGATATTACATAGGTTTAGGTAGGAGGTGTGGTTTTCCAGGCTCATGTTAGCAGATCTATAATTGCAAGGTTATGAGAGGGGTCACACCTGTGGTTAGTTGATCATGGAGCAGCTCAAGTGAATCATGTTGTTGGACCAATCTAACAGTGTACTTGTCCTTTATAAACACTGAGACATCTCCTCCCTTTGTTTTATCCTGAGCTGAGGGGGATTGAAATGTATGAAAGGCATTGTAGCCTTTGATAGCTGGTGTGCTTTCCATGACACTGAACCATGTTTCTGTGACTGCATATATGTCTGCATTCTCCAAGGTGAGGAGTGCTTCTGGGGAGTGCATTTTTTTTAAACTCGCACTGAGCAGCAGTACCTTTATGTAGTGATGGGTGATATTTGCTATGTTGGAGGGTTTAACAACTTGGCACACCCTAAAAAAAGGGACTGTAGGATGAGATAAAAGTTTTTGCCAGTATCCGTAAGCCAAGTGGTGACAAGTGCAAACCATCTCTGGCAAAGCATCATGGTTTGTCGATCATGTCTCCCCAGGCTGACAGATATTGGATCCCCTTGTTGTAACACCAGAAACTAAGCCAGCTGTTGAAGTCAATCATCTTTTGCTGGTATTCTGGCATCATCACTGGTGAAGGTAGGATGCTACTCAAGGTTAGATTCATACCCGCCTGGGACACATATTCAAAGAGCTCCATCTTGTCACTTCTCATATAATACAGTGAGGTACATCTTAGGTCCATTACACCCACATTGACTATAACCATGTCATACTGGCACTTGTGGTTTAAAGACCTACGTGCATGTGTGATCTGGTGGAGCCTGGATCCAGACAGACAGATCACTGTAATCTTCTCCTTGTTTAGCCTGGTAAGGGGGACATCAGTAGGTCTTGCAATGGAATCCCCAATAACTAAAATGTTTGGCTGTGTGGTGTGTTGCCTTATGGGCTTGGAAGTGGGGCTACTATTATTTTCAGAGTTATGTGCTATGTGAGATGCTGTTTTTTTGAGTGTGCATGGGGACACAGAGGTGTTTTTAGGAGGTCTTGGAGGTTTGGGTAGATTACAAGTGAGTACCTCTGCATATGTGGGTTTATGTGTTTGTTCCTTAGTTAGTAGTGAGTGTTATGGGTGGAATGGTGACAACCTGGTTTGCATTTTTTTGTGTGTGTATGTGAGAGCTTTGCCTTCAATGACATTTTGTATTGACATCTCTCGCACACTGTGTATGTCTATTCTAGAATTAAATGGTTGTCAGTCAACATGAAACAGTTACTACACTGCCTCAGGATGTCCATGTCTACCAGGCCAGAAACAGAGATGACAGGGAAGCGCCTGTCCATTATATCAAATCCTTAATAGTAGGGATGGAGTAGGGGAGAGTCATTTAAAGGTCTAAGTGAGTGTTTAGTAGTATACTATAAGATGACCTGCAGTGGTGCTGCCCTCTGCACGAACTGCCAGCTCTTAGAGCAGCTATGAACAATGAGAGACTATAGAGAGCATTTCCTACAGAGGCGTTTAAACTGGAGAGATCTGCTTATATACAAGGGTTGAGTTTCCAAACACCAAGCTTTTATACCAGTAGGATGAAAGACTTTTACACAGTTAACCTTCAGGCCAATCAGATAAGCACACAATAAACCTTCCACCAGCAGTTCCCAACTTGGATGGGTTAAACCAGCCCTCTACTCCCACCAGAATGCAGAATAAAATCCTCTTAATGTAAAATGAACTGGATTTGAGCTCAAGTGCAGTAACAAATGCTTTACAGCAAAAGGCATAACTCCAGCATTATCAGAAATCCTTGGAAATAAGTTTACAAACTTCTACAAACACAGAAAAACTTTGCAAAACTTAGAAATATTTTGGCAAGCTCAGGAGAACTTTGGAAAAGTCAAAACAACTTTTGCAGTATCACATGAGGTTAGGAAATATCAGAAAACGGTTAAAACAACTTAGCAGTACAGTAACAAACAGATGGCCTTTAACAAGTGCGTGCTGAAAAACAGTGATAAATTCAACAAAATCAATAAATGCAGCACAGAACTGTTAAATAGTGCTGAGAGAGTTAGAGCAAGGGTAAAGCAATAGTTATATCAGCTTTGTAGGTCCATAGATGGTTTTAGATGCAAACTAAAGTCTTGTAGTGACAGATATTCAAGACAGGGACAGGGAAGCTCTGAATAAATGAGCACAATCTCAGAAAAATGTAAGGCCTTTACACCAGCAATTAAGCCCTCAGGCCAATTCAATAACATTTCTGCCTACTGATGTATTTTAATTATACATATTTAACGTTGCATGTTCTTCTGTGTGTTTTCACTGGCTTGCTGCATATATCTGTGTGTATGGCATAATTGTTATGCATCACACTTCTAGCATGCCATTTCCTATTGCAGACTGATGCCTAGCATAGGTTGTCCTGAATACTTTCATATCAATTTCCATTGTTCAGACTAGACTTAACATTACCGTCTGGAGGTGGATATCTGCATTTTAATAGATTTCATCTAGCAGACGCATTCACAGAGTACGCATTATTGACTTTTGCTTTGGTTACTGTGGATTATGTGAGCTATTATCAAGTATTTATTATGTCTGTATTCTTAACAGGCATTACAGGATCATATTAACTTTCCTCAAAATGCCTTCCCTCCGTCACGTTACTGCTTGAATTTTAGCAGTGCCTGTCAGTACTTTTCCTCTTTTGTCATGTTTCTACCACAGCTTTTAAGAGTCCCACATCTCCACAGCTGTACTGTATTTTTCATGGCCTGCCCTTTTGGCATAACAGTTGCTTGTCTTTTCATCACCATTTTACTACTGTTATTGTAGTAATGAGTTAAAAAGGACTGCAGTGTGGGTCCTTTAAGCCAGTGTGCTTTCTTTTTTACCGTGCATATTCCAAGCTAAGCGTGTGACAAGAACTAGATTTAGCTGGTCTTACTCTGTCTTTGTAAGTTGTCAGAAGACTAATTTGTCTCTTGGGTTCATGCTAAACAGTACATATGTTGCTTTTGGCTGGATTGGAGACTCTGGTATTTTCATTTCTTGGGATTGGAACAAGCTGTGGATATTGCACTCACCACTCTCTGATTCAGATGTATTTTCTGTGCCAGCAGTTCCACTGTCCTGTAATGCTGTATGTATTTGTAGCACTTTCATCAGTGGCTGGTTTTGTATTTGTAGCACTTTCATCAGTGGCTGGTTTTGTATTTGGAGCACTTTCATCAGTGGCTGGTTTTGTATTTGGAGCACTTTCATCAGTGGCTGGTTTTGTATTTGGAGCACTTTCATTAGTAGCCGGTTTTGTATATGTAGCACTTTCATCAGTGGCTGGTTTTGTATTTGTAGCACTTTCATCAGTGGCTGGTTTTGTATTTGTAGCACTTTCATCAGTGGCTGGTTTTGTATTTGGAGCACTTTCATCAGTAGCTGGTTTTGTATTTGTAGCACTTTCATCAGTGGCTGGTTTTGTATTTGTAGCACTTTCATCAGTGGATCTGTATGCTTCTCCTAGTTACCATTTTCTGAAAACATTTGAATTTGTTAAGCACCAGTAGTAATTATGAAGAGTGTAAGAACTGCGGTGGTGGTGCTGCGGTAGCGTTGTCGCCTCACAGTAAGACATTGTCCTGTTCGATTCTCAGCTAGAGTGTCTTCTGTATGGAGACATGCATGAATGGGCGTACCTTCATTGTAGGTTGTGCGTCAGAGCTGGCAACTCGGTACATAAAAATCTACTGCCAATCATTAGTGGACCGGAGTTCCGCTGTGGCAACCCCTAACCGGGAAAAGCCGAAAGACACAACAACAACAACAACAAAGAAGTATGGCTTCTCATTCCTGATTTTTTACTATGATCAGTGAATATAATTACATGGAATATTTTTAATATTTCTGGTTGCTATACATTGTTGTAGTAGTTTGGTTTTGTTCTCTATGGTTTGTTTTTAGTGTTATTGTACTATTTGATTTAGATCCCGGAAACTACCGTCCCATCAGTCTGACAAGCCTTATCTGCAAGGCCATGGAGCGTATTATCATGGAACTTATAAACAAAGACATTGGCAACCTTCAAACACTGGACCCCACCCAGTTTGGGTTCGTGAAGGGCCGATCTTGTCTCCTGACCTTGACTGACTTCTTCGAATCAGTCTCCAGAGCCATGTGGTCCACACAGCCTATCTAGACCTTGCCAAGGCCTTTGACACCATCCCCCACTCTGGAATCATAGATAAACTTACTAAGCTGGGCATTAATCCCTATGTCACCCAATGGGTTGCTAACTGGCTTACTGATAGAACCCACACTGTAAAAGTAGCTGACTCCAAATCCAGCTCCAGACAAGTGACAAGTGGAGTACCTCAGGGTTCAGTCCTGGGACCGCTCTTGATTGGCATCTACTTCCCTGAAGTACAGGCCAACACTAAGGGACTCTGGATAACAAAGTTTGCAGATGACTGCAAACTGGGAGCCATTATTGAATCCCCGAATGATGTGGATACTCTACAAAAGGGCCTTACAGAAACAGATGCTTGATGCCAGAGCCATGGGCTCAAGCTCAATGCCAAGAAATGTATAGTTATCCCCTTTTGGAAAAAACATGTATCCGTGAATTACCATATAGGTGGCAGTACACTAAACACCGAAAGTTTGATAAGAGACTTAGGGACACAGGTGGACAGTGGTCTCACCTTCAATAACCACATCGCCACAACAGTCAGGAAATCCTTCTATGTGGCACACCTCATCACTAAGGGCTTTTCATCCAGAAAAAAGGAGGTCATTGTCCCACTGTACTCATCCCTCATTAGACCCATTATAGAATACAATGCCCCATTTGGTATGTACCTCTCAAGACATCTGCAACAATTGGAAAGGCCACAGAAATACCTCACTAAAAGAATCACAGGCCTAAAGCAGATGCCCTACGCTGACCGCCTTAAAAAACTCCAGCTATACTCTGTCGCATATCATCTACTCAGAGGCGATCTTTGTTTAACATACAAGGCCATGTCAAACCCAGAGCTGTTGGACATGCTACACTTAAAGAAATCCCAATCCCTCAGAGCCACACACTCCAGGGATCTAAACCTTGTCATCACAATAAACAAAACATGCTGGAGGGATAGGTTCCTGACCCGGAGACTCCCCAGACTCTGGAATAGATTGCCCATACATGTCAAGCAGAGTGCTTCTTTGGTCCTCTTCAAAAGGAACCTTGACGATTGGATGGGAGAAAGGAAATTCACCCCGGGGATCACGTCAGTCACCCTGCTAGACAGGGGTCCAGGGAAGTAAATAGTGTGGGAAGAAATAGCCAGGGAATTGTTATGGCTAGGCTTGTATAGGCCCTAGGGCTGATAGCCTAGTACCAACCTATGAACCTAAGTGGAGCTATTCCACAATCCTACTGGAAATGGAAGGGGATATGGTACTGCAAATGTAAATGTATGCTAATTAGGAATCCAGATTTTTTTTTTGCCAGATTTGCTTTTCAAGAGCCTTTGTCCAAATTGTCAATGTTTGCAGTTTGGAAGGTATGCTTTCAGCTCTTTTATCCTCTGACTGTTGTACAAATTGCTAAAGTCACGCTCATGTTTAGCCAGATTGGCTTTCTGTTTTTTTGCTTTTTTGTCTGTTTCTGACACCTTTGTCCACAGCCCTAAGTACTCCATTCTTTACCTCACTCTTTCCCATCATGTGGAGATCTGCGATCCAGACCCCCCTCCCCCGATTAGGACAACATTCAGAATTCTGTCCTTTCCAGTACATGAAGGAGTACAAAATACTTAACTGGGTCTGGGACGATCAAGCGTGATGTCACAGACTATTTGGGTGAACCCCTAAGTCTCCATGTTAGCTCCCTCTGTGTCCTGAAGCTTGGACTGTCCAAGTCTGCTCCTTACAGATTTAGATGTCCCAAAAGTACAACCCTTTCCCTCCTACCCAATTCATTACTTCCTCCTCCAGTCTCTCATCTGTCTTTCTTTCATTCCTCTCTTGCAGGTCTTGGGCTAATGCAGTGTATCATTTCAGCAGTATTCGTCTCTTCTCAATCATTAGTCTCACGCCATTTACCTTAAGTTCGATCGCTGGCGTTATCCTTGCTGCAGTTGTTGCATGATGATGCTCCTTCTCTTTGATCTCATATCTTATGTCCTTCTTTACGCAGACTGCTCTTCCACTGACATCCCTCTCTCTCCCTCCCTCTTCTGTTGTTGCTGAACAACCTATTGCCGGGCATCTCCATGTCCCACTCCCTCTTGTCATTGGCCCATGTTTCTGTGAGACCCACCCTCTCCTACAGCATCACTACCTGCAGCTCCTCCTTCTTCTTACCCAGATTCCTTGCACTGTAGAGTAATGCGATCCATCCATGCTCCAAGTCACTCTTGTTTGTTCCTTGGCTATGTTGTTCATTCCCCTTTTTCTTAATTCTACTGCCAGGTACTTAAGAACATCTCCAGCGTCTTTGACATGTCATCTCACTTCCTATATTAGTTTTTTATTATTCAACTGTCATCCACTTGTGTCTGATGTCCACTTGTACCTGAAATTAGACCATTTGTTCTGCTCTTCACACCCTATTATTCAAAGAGGGGTTTAGATGAATGTTGCTGAAAAGCAGCAGGTGGGCTGCCCTCTCCAGGGACAGAATGACCCTTTGCGGCCTACACCTCTTTTGCGGCCTACAACTCTTTTGACTGTGAGACTCACCACCTCCTTATTTCTCCAAGCAGGATTCTGGATGAACTGTGCTGCAGCTCTGTAGGTGAGCCTCTCTCTCTCTCTCCAAATAGACAATGACCTTGTGGTCTACTGCCCCTAAGACTGCCATTCCCCCTTTAAGTCATGAGAGATCCAAGGACAGGCACCACATACATGGCAGGGGTGGGGATTGTTTAAGATGCAGGGTGGAAAAGACTTAATGGGTCTGGAAGGATTAAGTGTTACATCACAGACTTCACTGTCCTGATGCCAACATCTTCATACCCTCCAGACTTCATCTCAACAGCAGCCTGTAAGCAAACAGGAAACATGTCCCAATCTTCATCAGGAGATTCATTGCTTGCCACCAGAAATCCTGGTCCCTTCCCCTTGGGCTGGGTGAGCTGACATAATCAAAGATTCACCGGTACTTGCTAGACTATTGATCTGTGAGGATCTTAAGTAGCCTAGCCTTACATTCCCATGGTATTTTTTTAGCCTTTATATTTTGTATATAAATAACCAAGAGGCAGGCAAAATAAGGATGTATTGGAACATTTCCTTGTTGCCTATTTCCATAAGGGACATGAGTGCTAAGCTGGGGGTGAATTTACAGTATCCTATCTAGTTATCCAAATTTCATTTAAATACAGTAAGAAAAGCACTTTGCCTTATGCAGAGTGGAAACCAGTTCCACTGGAGTGGTTTTCTCTCTGATATAAACCTATCCTTCTAACATGTCCTGCTTACGTTACAAAAGGCATTGACATTCCTTGAGAGGGTCTGTTGAGGCTGTATACATGAGGTAGAGGTAACTTCTTAGTAGACTATATGGTACCAAGAAAAAGGACAAAGCTTTGAGATGGTCTGCATAATTTTTATGATTGAGGCCCTTGATTTAGTGAGAAAGCATTCTGACCATTCCAATTATGCTACGTGTTCGGACAGGTACATACCAAAAAGGACATTATATTCAATGACTGGCCTAATGGGAGACAAGTACAGTGGAAATATTTCATCCCTGGACACCGTACCTTTAGATATAAGCTGTATGATGAAAAAGGACTTCCTTACAATATTGGATATGTGGTGATCAAAGGACAGTTTGTTGTCAACATAGGTTCTCAGATTCTTGATTAGGTGATCACCTTTCTAGGGTATGTTGTCAATGTGATAATTACAAGAGTGGTCATGCTTGCTAAAGAATACTGTTATACGTTTATTGACATTTAGCTTTAGTCTATAGTTTTGACACCAGCTATTTGTTTGGGAAAGGCCCTCTTGGAGGATCTTGGTATCCTCTAGACAGTTTATGATGGTACCAAGTTTACATAGTCTGCCATAAACCTTTAACATTTGCTTTGACCTCCAGGAAATAAATGCCAAAAAGGAGTGGCCCAAGGACTAAAGCCTAGGATACACTGTTAGTGACAAGTTTTTGGAAGAGGTACGGCTGACCACCCTAATTTTCAGGGTTCTATTTGGGAGATAGTTTGCTATCCAATTAGTTACATAAGGGTTTACATTTAACTGGAACAGTTTATCTATGATGCCTGCATGCAGGATGGTGATGGACACCTTTGTGAGGTCTAGATATAAGGTGTGTACTGATTGGCCCCATCCATTGCCTAATTAATCTTCTTGAAGAAGTTGACCAGGATAAGAAGGGAGAATCTCCCCTTAAAATGTTTAACTTGCTTGGGTCCCTGTCCTTATTTATTAACTATGAAAATGATCCTTTTCATTGCCTTATAGATGAGGCTGGACAGGTTTATGCATCTATAATAACCAGGTCAGTTGATACCCCACTTTTGTGCAAGAGGATGACTGTTGCTATCCTCCATTCATCCTGAACAAAGCTCGTTTGAAGGTTAATACTGAATAGCCTCTGTAGAGGGTCTGACAAGTCCTCTTTCAGGCTGACCTGTATGCTATCCAGTCCCATGTAAGTGGTGTTTTTTTACTTTTGATAGTGCCTTGAGGAATTGTTCTTGGGAGATTTGAGGGGGGAGCTGGAGATGTGGGTATGTGGTCTGGGAATATGGTGGGGGTGAAGTTTGAACTAAATTTGTTTGCTAGTAGACTGGCTATCCTCTTGATCCAAGTAGTCAATATTATTTACTATTAACTCTGTGCAGTGCTGGGAATTGTGTCTGAGGTTTCTAACATAGTTAAAAAAGGCTTTCTGATTATCCCTTCACTTGAGTGGCTATTTTTACTTCATATCTGGCTTTGGTTGATTTGATCAAGGTCCAGATTTCCCTGTTAAGTTTAGCCACAGAGTTTTGGGCATCTTGAGAGTTAAATTTATTTTTGTCTCTTGTTATAGAATCTGTTTACATTTGCATTCCACCATAAAGGTTTAGTCTTAAATTTGGCATTATATTTACTTCAGAGGAGGACAGATGCATATATGCACTTCTTTATACGTATAAAGAATTTTGTGATTAAGGATTCTGCATGAGCAGTGGGGTCATCAGGTTGGATGGGGATTTTGACTTTATTGAAGTCATCACTCAGATTAGCCTTTGCATAATCTCTGAATACTGAGGTACTGGAGAGTGCTTCTGGCTTTAGTCTTATGGTTATGTGAGTGATTTGAGGTTTGATGTGACCAGAAGGAAAGTGACAATTTGTGGGGAGCAAAGCTGTCCCATATTAGTAAGGACCAAGCCCAGGATTTTGACAAACCTTGCTGAGTGCGGATTATCTGGTCCAGAGAGTTTATTTTGATGAACTCCAGAAATTTCTGGGTATGCATGTTTGACGTTAGTGATAATAGAATGCTGATTATGGCTAGGTTCATAGGGAGGATATATGTATGGCTCCCAAGTATGCAACAAACTCCAGAAGATTTAAAATATTTGCTTGGAAGTATCCATGTGTATAGTTCAAAATATTTAAAATAGGTGGGGGGCTACGCCCCCCACACCCCCTTACTATATATTCTAACTCCAAGGTCGCACTACAGTGGGGAAAAGGCCATATATAAGTTTCAGTGAAATGTGTTTCAGTGAATTGTGGTTTCAGTGAATTGAGCTTTCAGTGAATTGTGCACAATCAAATGTGTTTCAGTGAAATGTGCTTTCAGTAAATAGTCCTAGACCCATATATATATATATATATATATATATATATATATATATATATATAGTTCCCTATCAGAAGCCTGAAACACTAGAAGCCTGAAAATCAAAATCCTGAAAACTAAAGCCTGAAAATTCAAAATCCCGAAAACCCAAAATCCTGAAAACACAAATAATGCTAATATGTCACTATAAGACACTAATATCTACCAACTGACCCTGACCCTGACCCTAACCCTAACCCTAAGGTCCGTCACTATCGCACACTCACCTGACCCGCGCCCTAACCCCAATATTTGTCACTATTGCATACATGCCTAACCTGCGCCCTAACCCTAACTCACTTAAACCGCCCCTAACCCTAACATAAAACCAACCGCACACTTACCTGAACCCAACGCATGACCTAACACCACATGGCTAACAATAGCAAAGCCACAATGACGTCAGTATGTCCATTTTGTGTTTTCAGGATTTTGAGTTTCAGGATTTTGGGCTTTCGGGATTTTGAATTTTCAGGCTTTAGTTTTCAGGATTTTGATTTTCAGGCTTATAGTGTTTCAGGCTTCTGATAGGGAACCATATATATATATATATATATATATATATATATATATATATATATATATATATATATATATATATATATATATATATATACATGCACATACTATCTGGCACTTCTAGCCATAGCCCATGACATTCCTTTTGCAGGTCATATGGGGATGAAATGTACCAAGAGACCTATTATGCAGAACTTTTATTGGCCTGGTATTGCAAGGGATGTAGACCTATGAGCAGGGTCAAAAAGTATGCAAGGCAGATGAAAAGGTCAAGGCTCCTTTGATGCCTTTGCCTGTGATTAAGGAGCTGTGTCAGAGGGTAGCTATGAATATTGTGGGGCCTCTGAGTACCCCAGGCTCCACAGGGAAGAAGTATATTCTGGTGGTAGTAGATTATGCAGCTAGATACCCTGAGGTGGTGGTTCTGTCCTCAGTCAAGGCAGAGAAGGTGATATGCTTTCTTAGAGATTTTCAGCAGGGTAGGGTTCCCGAGAGAAATACTGACTGACAAAGGTACCAGTTTCATGTCAGACCTGCTGGCTAGTCTGTGGGAGCACTATGGGGTGAAGCATCTAAAGACCACCACCAACATCCCCAGACTAACTTATTGCAGAGAGGTTAAACTCTACACTAAAGACCATGCCACAGACATTTGCAAACCAGTTTAAGAGAGAATGGGATAAATATTTGCCCCATCTACTGTTACCCCAGGAATACACACATTTTTCACCCTTTGAGTTGGTGTATGGGCATAGAGTGAGGGGGCCTTTAGATTTGATTCATGATGAGTGGAAGGATGAGTGTGAATCCCACAAGGAGTCTGTCGTGGCATATGTCCTAAACCTCAAGACAAGGCTTAGGGAGCTCATGGGCTTGGCTCATTAGAACCTGGCAGGAGCCCAAGAGCAGAAAAAGGTCAGGTATGACAGCAATGCTGGACCCCAAGAGTATGCTGTGGGACAGCAGGTTATGGTTTTCATTCCTGTCAGACGCAACCAGCTGCAGGCAGCTTGGGAGAGACCCTTCAAAGTGGTAAGAAAGGTCAGTGATGTTAACTATATGGACGAACTGCTAGGCAGGAGGCATGGGCACAAATTGTACCATGTTAACATGATGAAACCTTGCCATAATAGGGATGCCCTTGTGGTAAGTATTTACAGTGGATGGCAGGAGGAGTCTGATGGGAATCCTGGGACTGATCTCCTCAGTGAGGCTTGGACTGACACCTCAGTGGAAGGGGTAGCAATGCCCCAGCAGCTACCCCCTACCCAGGTTCAAGAAATCCGAGCAGTGTTACAGGAGTTTGTGGCATGTTCACTGGGAAACCAGACTGTACCCACTTGGTGTGGCACCATGTGGCTACAGGACCACAAAGGCCTATCAAGCAGGCCCCTTACAGGGTGCCTCAGCGAGTCAGACAGACTCTGAGGGAGGAGATACAGGAAATGTTGGAACTAGGGATAATCCAGGATTCCAGCAGTCCCTTGGCCTCCCCAGTGGTGCTGGTACCAAAGAAACATGTCAGCACCAAGTTCTGTGTGAACTACAGAAAACTAAATAGATACACAGAGTCAGATGCTTACCCCATGCCTAGGACAGATGAAATCTTAGAGCAGCTGGGAGGGGTTATGTATCTGACCACTATTGAACTGACCAAGGGCTACTGGCAAGTGCTGCTGACTCCTGCCACTAGAGAGAGTTCAGCTTTTGTGACTCCTTTCGGAGTACATGAGTTTATAAAGATGCCTTTGGGATGAAAAATGTCCCAGCAACCTTCCATAGGCTGGTAGAACATATCCTATCAGGATCAGGAGATTATGCCCTTGCTTACCTGGATGATATTGCCATCTACAGCCATTCCTGGCATGAACACCTTCAGCATGTCAGGGAGGTCCTGGGCAGACTTGAAAAGGGAAGGGTTGACCATTAAGCCCAGTAAGTGTCAGTTGGGTATGGCAGAGGTCTCCTACCTGGGACACAGAGTGGGGAGTGGTAAGATCAGGCCAGAACCTGCCAAAGTGGAAGCAGGTGAGGGCATTGTTAAGGACAGCGGGGTAACTATAGAAAATTAATTCCCAATTATAGTACAATACCTGCTCCCCTCCCTGACCTAATAAGGAAAAACAGGCCTGGTAAGGTAGTGTGGACCGCAGCTTGTGAGCAGGCATTCCAAAAGCTTAAAGGGGCTTTGGGAGGACCCCCTTTGTTAGCCAGTCCAGATTACAGCAAAGAATTTGTTGTGTGGGTGGATGCTTTGAACCATGGGGTGGAGGCTGTACTCATCCAGGTTTTCTCAGAGGGAGAAGAGCACCCAGTTGTATATCTCAGCTGTAGACTCCATCTGAGGGAGGAATGTTATGCAGTTGTAGAAAAAGAATGTCTAGCCATAGTACGGGCACTGCAGAAACTTCAACTCTATCTGTATGGAAGTAAATTCACTGTAGCTATGAACCACAGTCCCTTAACATGGCTACATTGAGCCAACCAGCAAAAGTTATTAAAGTGGAGCCTAGGGTTTCAGGCATATGATATGACAATGCAGCACCATAGTAGGGTCAGGAATGTCAATGCAGATGGGGTCTCAAGACAGGGTATGGGTTAATGTATTCCCAGACAGGCTCATTTCTGTCAAGCAATGTTTCTCAAGAGTTACTTGAAAAACTAGCTTGAGTATTCAAATGGGAGGGTGTGTGATGATGTGAGGTATTGCCAGCTATGTCAGGAGAAGTAGGGCAGTGGATATGTAACATATGCTAGCACAATTAGCTGGAATTTTGTAACGAATTATATGTCATTTGTATATCAAACTGATTTGTACAGATGTGTGTTGAAAAATGTACTTGTAAAGCTGTTTGTGTTAAAAATGTACCAACAGTGGGTCCTAACTGTATTGTCACTGATTAAATGTGTGTTTTAACAAAGGATACTGGAAGAGACGAGGTTAGTTTCAGTCCAGCTAACTTTGAAAACTAGTAAGACATTAAATTATCTGCTTTAAGCCATAAGAGTTGTATCTTACAGTTCTGATTGCAGCCAGAGACTAAATGTCTATGCCAGAGAATGGTTTATTAGCTCCTGTAGAAATAATGGAAGTGTTGTATTGTTTTATGACTGCCAGAAGCTGCAACAGATCTTAGCAATAATCTATCTGTGTGTATGGTAATACATATGTGCTCCATTCTGTGTCACTTGCTAGGAATGGGGGTACTATGGGAACCAGAAGTCAGATGACCAGATATGTGATTTCATTCAGTAATCCATCACAAAATGATGTTTTACTTCTAGATGAGACTGAAGTCTCAAAGCACTCTGTTTTTGTAACCTGACAAAGAAGGAAGCCCACTCACTTACTTCATCTTACCTTGAAGTAGTAAGTGACCAGGCAATAGTAATTCTTTAGATCAGTCAGGAAAATATAGCAAGATTGGTTAAGTACTGTTTTTTGTATCTGTTTGAATCTGTTCGTCTGTGTTATTTTAATATTTCCTGTGTTTGAAACTCTGGTGCTTATTGTAAATAGATATTTAGTATTTTCATGTGCTTTTATTATTTATTATTAAATATACTTAAACTTTTCATTGTGTCTGGTACTTTAGAGAATATTTTAACTTTTGAGAATACTCATGACTATTTGGTGACTCTGTGACCACTAGTGAAAGCCTTACTATATTGGTCAAAACACTACCATTTGTACTAATATTAATTTACTCAGTACAATTGGGTACACTTGTAAGAGCCTTAGAGTAGCTGGCTTTGGAGTGTTTGGTGGCAGTAACTACCTTATAGTCTGGGCAGAAGGGGGCATAGCTAGTAAACCTGTACCAGCCTTTCCCAGATGTGTGTGTGTGTGTGTGTGTGTGTGTGTGTGTGTGTGTGTGTGTGTGTGTGTGACAAATCAAATCTCAAAGAGTGTGTGTGTGTCAGTTGCTTGGAGAAGGGACATGAAGCACTGGTTTTACAGAAAGGGTGCTGGAGGACTTGGCTTGGACACTCAGCTGAGGACTGACCTCTACAGCTGTGCTAGTGGGGACCTGGACAAAGAAAGAGAGAGAGAGAAAAACCCAGACCCCAGACTGAGTGTGTCCCCTGTGTACTGTTAAGGGAAATTGTGCTTGATGCAGAGAGCTTCATCTGGAAACACTGTGTATCTGTTTTTGTTCCAAGTGAACATCCCCTTTCAGCGTCGGTGGTGAGGATTCAGGCTGCTTGATTACTGGCCCAGAGAAGTGACGTCACATAGGCAAAAATGTTTTTTGAACTAAATGCTGACATAATGGTGAGAAAAGGAAGAAGTGGTAAGAAAAAATGCTTCAGTGGCAGCTGAAATCCTGATGCTGGCACTAATATGGATGACAGTTGTGTTAGTGCTATTCGAATGACTGAATCAAGCCATCAGAAGCACTTTTGGTATCAATAAAAGTTGAAAGTAATGATTGAACAGAGCAAACAGTTTCTGCACATTTAATTTTATGTAGAATTTATTTTAAAGCAGTACCAGAACTTTCACAAACAATCTCCGTACTGATCCATTTGTACTGGACCAGATTATATGTTGTGCTTGCCGTACACCTACATGTTTCTACTCATTTTTTTCTTGTTCACTAAATTGTGTGCTAAAGCTGCAACATGTGCCTGTTGGTGTGTAATGTATATGGTTTACGATGCAGGCGAGATACCAAGCTATGACTTTTGTTTTTCCAACAAGTAAAGGTTGTGATATGACCAGACATAAATAATATGATATGTATATTCTCAGCTTCTGGAAATATACTCAAAATAACGATTTTGTCTAGTAAGAGTATTTAACAAGTATATCAAAAGTAATTATTAAATACAAGCAATGCATGCTTAAATAAGCCATCAAATCAATACCATGCATTTTTTCATATAGTAAGAAATTATTTATCAAACTATTTGAATATGCCCTATGTACTGGAAATGGTAATGCTAGCTGAGCTTATTGTACAAAATAGCAGACCATGCTGAGCGTATGAATGATTTTAATGCTGCTGTGGAAGCTTGGTCAGCTTATTTAAAAAATTGACCTTTAATACAATGTTAACAACACAGAAAGTGCCAGAAAAGTTTCTACAATGCTTAATGCGATAGATGCTATGCCAAAACATATACACTATTTTCATAATTAAATAGAATCAGAGAAGCTTAAGGCAAAACTCTTTACAAGTAGATAGGTGATTACTAGGCTAAAAGGATCATAGGAGGTTGTTAGGCTAATGACCCTATGGCCCTTACAAGCCTAGCGAAGTTTTACCCTTATTTCCATGCTCAGCACCTATCACCCTTGTCCAAAAGGGACATATGTGAAATCCCTGGTGTGAATTTACGGTTACCCATCCAATCGTCCAGAGTGCGTTTGAAGAGGACCAATGAGGTGCTGTGTTTGACATGAAGCAAGAGTGTGTGCCAAAGATGTGGCAACCGCTGGGAGACAAATCTGCCCCTCCAGCAGGTTCTATTAATGTCACATACCATGTTAAGATCTTTAGAGTGAGTAATCTGTGTACCATTTGACTTGCAGATATGCAGCATTTCCAATAAAGCAGGGTCAGAGACTGCCTTATATACAAGGCAAAGATTGCCTCTGAGCAGTCTGTATGAAACAGAATAAAGTGACAGTGATTTCAGATGGTCCTCATAGGACAGATGTTGAAGACCTTGAATTTTCATTGTGAGGAACCTTTGTGGTCTCTCCAATTGCTGCAGGGATTTGGAAAGGTACATACCAAAAGGGGCATTGCACTCAATTATTGGCCTGATGAGGGAAGAGTACATGGAAGTTATAACTTCTTTTTTTCTGGAGGCAATGCCCTTACTTATGAGATGAGCAATATAGAATGCCCTTTGTTACCATTGTGGAGACATAGTGATCAAAGGTATGGTTGCTCTCAACCTGTGTGCCCAGGTCTCTCACAACTGAGTGCATACTTAGGATCTTGTTATTGGTGTGGTAGTTAGCAGGAACATCACTCTTACTGAAAGGGATGATAATACATTTTTTGCATTGAGTTTAAGGGCATGACTTTGGCACCAGTTATTTGTTTGTGTTAGATCTTCTTTTAGGATGTTGACATCATTTGTAGATTCTATGACCGCTCCCAGTTTGCAGTCATCAGCAAACTTTGTCAGCCACAGGCTTTTGGTTTTAGCTTGCACTTTGGCAAAATAGATTTCAAATAGTAGAGGTCACAGGACTGATCCCTGTGGAACACCACTGGTTACAGGTCTGCTGCTGGAGGTGAACTCCCCTATTTTGACTATATGGATTCTATCAGTGAGCCAGTTAGTGATCCATCGAATGATATACAGGTTGATACCTAGCTGGGTGAGGACAACATGAATTGGTGTTGATGATGGGTGACTTGAATGCACATATCGGGACAGACAGAACAGGATATGAGGGCTGCCTGGGTCCACATGGGTGGGACAACAGGAATAAAGAAGCAGAAGCCATTCTAAACTTTTGTCTGGCAAATGGCTTGATAGTAGCCAACACATGGTTCAGTAAGAGAGACAGTCGCAAGATCATATACAAGAATAGGCAACATGCAACTCAGGTAGACTTCCTCCTAGCAAGGAAAAAGCACCAGGGTAGAATCAATGATTGCAAAGTCATCCCCAGTTAAACAGTTGGCCCACAGCATAAACCACAAGTTGCCACAATCAGCTGCAAGCGGTGGCCAGAGAAGGCTCTAAGGTCAACAGAGACCAGGCTAAAGACCTAGAAGTTGACTGGAGAGAAAGTACAACAGTTCAAGGAATTACTCAGGGCTCTAGCACCCCAAGAAGAGGAGGAAATAGGTGGAGATGAACAAGAATGGCAGTGCCTAAAAACAGCATGTGTTAGGACTACAGAAAAGATATGTGGCCGTGCCAGGTATGGAAATAGGATACATAAGGAAAGCTGGTGATCGAATGCAGAAGTCCAGGAACTCACCAAAAGAAAGGAGGAGTGCAGGATGAAGTGGGAGATAGAAAAGACTGACCAGGCTAGGAAGGACTACTGGTTGAAGCTAAGAAAGAAGTTGCAGTAGCAAAGAATAGGGCCTCGGAGGCACTGTACCAACTTCTGTAAAGTGACTGAGTAAGAGGCACAAAAAAACTATATCAGTTGCTAGGCAAAGACAGAAAGATAAAGACGATAGTCAGGCACCCTTCATAAGGGATAACAGCAACAACCTGCTCACCAGTCCACAGGACATCAAAGACAGATGGAAGGAGTATTTCAGCAGCTTCTGAATGAAGAAAACCCCACAGAAGCTGTACTGCCCCAGACACAGCCTACGATGAGAGAAGAAGAGGAGCCCACCCTAGAAGAAGTAAGAACAGCACTAAGGAAGATGAAGTCAGGGAAAGCAGCAGGCTCAGATGAGATCTCAGCAGATATGATATAGTTACTGGGTGACATAGGGGAGAAATGGCTCCTGAGAGTACTAAAAGCAGTGTGGAGAGAAAGGCATATGCCAGATGACTGGAGAATAAGCATCCTCATGCCAGTGAACAAGAACAAAGGGGGCATCCACAACTGTGGGCAGTACAGAGGCAGCAAACTCCTATCACATTGCTTGAAAGTTCTAGAGAGGGTGCCATTGTTAGTCATACTGTGTATTTGTGAATATTGCAGACATTACTCTACAGCCTTGTTACTCACATTATGTATTTCAGAATATTGCATGCATTACTCTACAGTCCTTGTTAGTCGTACCGTGTATTTGTGAAAATTGCACACGTTATACTACAGCGCTTGTTAGTCTTTCTGTGTATCTGAGAATATTGCACACATTACTCTACAGCCCTTGTTAGTCATACTGTGTATTTGTGAATATTGCACGCATTACTCTACAGCCCTTGTTAGTCACACTATGTATTTCAGAATACTGCATGCATTACTCTGCAGTCCTTGTTAGTCGTACTGTGTATATGAGAATATTGCACACATTACTCTACAACCCTTGTTAGTCATACTGTGTATTTGAGAATATTGCACACATTACTCTACAGCCCTTGTTAGTCATACTGTGTATTTGAGAATATTGCATGCATTACTCTACAGCCCTTGTTAATCATATTGTGCATTGGTGAATATTGCACACATTACTCTGCACATATTACTTTACAGCCCGTTAATCATACTGTGTAGTTGAAAATATTGCACACATTACTCTACAGCCCTTGTTAGGCATACTGTGTATCTGAGAATATTGCACGCATTACTCTACAGCCGTTGTTAGTCATACTGATTATTCGAGAATATTGCATGCATTACTCTACAGCCCTTGTTAATCATACTGTGCATGACTAACAAAGGTAAACGAAGACACATTGTAATGCAGGGGCAAGCCCCCCTGCACCCCCCAAGTGGGGGGCTGTCCCCCCCCCACACCCCTCCTACTTTAATATACTAAGGTAAGGGTTAATTTCCCGATCCCTGCTACAGTGCACTCCGCACCCAGAATGTCGAATCTGCCATGAGCGAATGCCAATGTGCATTCGCTCATTGCACATTTGGACAATTTTTGTTCAAGGTATTGCCAATTTGCAAACCTCATTTCACGCATAGAGGATTCGCCCAAGTGCATAACGCACTTATGAAGGTAAACTGCAGTACTCAAATAGTGTTACTTACAAGGGCTGTAGAGTAATGTGTGCAATATTCAAATAGTGTGACTTACAAGGGCTGTAGAGTAATGCATGCAATATTCTCAAATACACAATATGACTAACAACGGCTGTAGATTAATGCATGCAATATTCTCAAATACTCAGTATGACCAACAAGGGCTGTAGAGTAATGTGTGCAATATTTTCAGATATGCAGTATGACTAACAAAGGCTGTAGGGTAATGCATGCAATATTCTCAAATACCCAGTATGACAAACAAAGACTGTAGAGTAATGTGTGCAATATTCTCAAATAAACAGTATGTCTGTGTATTTGAAAATGTTGCACGCATTACTCTACAATCCTTGTGCATGAGTTAGGACTACAAAAGCATACGTGGCTGAACCAGGTATGGAAATAAGGTACATAAGGAAAGCTGGTGGTGGAATGCAGAAGTCCAGGAAGTCACCAAAAGAAAGGAGGAATGCAGGAAGAAGTGGGAGACAGAAAAGACTGACCAGGCTAGGAAGGACTACTGGTTGGCTAACAAAGAAGCTAAGAAAGAAGTTGCAATAGCAAAGAATAGGGCATGCAATATTCTTAAATACACGATGGTACAGCAGTAGCGTTGTTGCCTCACAGCAAGAGGCTCTCCTGTTTGATTCTCGGCTGGAGTGCCTTCTGTGTGGAGTCTGCATGTCCTCCCCATGGTCGAGTGGCCTCCAAAAGACATGCGTGAATGTGCATGCCTTTGCTGAAGGTTGGGCGTTGGGGTGGCAACTTGGCACCATAAAAAAAATCTACTGCCAATCATTAGCGGACCGGAGTTTCGCTGTGGCGACCCCTAACCGGGAAAAGCCGAAAAGACAAACAACACAGTATGACTAACAAGGGGTGTAGTGTAATATGTACAATATTCAAACAGTGTGAGTAACAAGGGATGTAGAGTAATGTGTGTAATATTCTCAAATATTCAGTATGACTAACAAGGGTTGTAGAGTAATGTGTGCAATATTCTCAAATACACAGTATGACTAACAAGGATTGCAGAGTAATGTGTACAATATTCAAATAGTGTGAGTAACAAGGGCTGTAGAGTAATGCATGTAATATTCTCAAATATTCAGTATGACTAACAAGGGTTGTAGAATAATGTGTGCAACATTCTCAATTACACAGTATGACTAATAAGGAGGGATTGATTCCTGTCCCAAAGACTTCCCATACTCTAGAACAGGCTACCCATCTATGTCAAGCAAAGTTCCTCATTAGCACTCTTCAAGAAAAATCTTGATGAGTGGATGGGAAATAGGAAATACACCCCGGGGATCACTTCTGTGTCTCTGCTCGACAGTGGCACAGGAAAATAACTTTCTTGGGTGGCATAAGCCAGGGAACCTTGTTGGCTAGGCTTATGTAAGCCCTTGGGCCGATAGCCTACTACCTACCTATGAACCTATAAGAGCTGTAGAGTAATGTGTGCAATATTCTGAATTATACAGTATGACTAACAAAGGCTGTAGAGTAATGCATGCAATATTCTCAAATACACAGTATGACTAACAAGGGCTATAGAGTAATTTGTGGAATATTCTCAAACAAATAGTATGTCTGTATATTTGACAATGTTGCACACATTACTCTACAGCCCTTGTACATGAGTTAGGACTACAAAAAACATATGTGGCTGAGCCAGGTATGCAAATAAGGTACACAAGGAAAGCTGGTGGTGGAATGCAGAAGTCCAGGAAGTCATCAAAAGAAAAAAGGAGTGCAGGAATAAGTGGGAGACAGAAAAGACTGACCAGGCTAGGAAGGAGTACTGGTTGGCTAACAAAGAAGCTAAGAATAAAGTTGCAATAGCAAACAATAGGGCCTCGGAGGCACTGTACCAACTTCTGGAAAGTGACTCAGTAAGGGGTACAAAGAAACCATATCAGGTTGCAAGGCAAAGACAGAAAGATAAAGAAGGTAGTTAGACACCCTTCAAAAGGGATGCCAGCAACAATGTGCTCACCAGTCCAGAGGAAGATGGATGGAGTATTTCCAACAGCTCCTGAATGAAGAAAACCCCACCTAAGCTGTACTACCCCAGACACAGCCTACGATGAGAGAAGAAGAGGAGCCCACCTTAGAAGAAGTAAGAACAGCACTAAGGAAGATGAAGTCAGGGAAAGCAGCAGGCTCAGATCAGATCCCAGCAGATGTGATAAAGATGCTGGGTGAGATATGGGAGAAATGGCTCCTGAGGGTACTAATAGCAGTGTGAAGAGAAAGGCATATCCCAGATGACTGGAGAATAAGCATACTCATGACAGTGTACAAGAACAAAGGGGACATCCACAACTGTGAGCAGTACAGAGGCATCAGACTCCTATCATATTGCATGAAAGTTCTGGAGAGGGTGATTGATAAATGGATACACAGAGCAGTAGAATGTAAGATCGGAGATGAGCAGTTCAGATTCAGGTCAGAATTTAGCACAATTGACCCGATGTTTGCATTGACACAGATACTTGAGAAGAAGCAAGAGATGAGGACAGAGTCCAACTGGGTATTCCTAGACTTGGAGAAACCATATGACTTGGTCCGAAGAAGGCTGATCTGGGCAGTACTGCAGTGGTTTTAAGTCTCAGAATCATTAGTAGAATTAGTGCAAGCTATGTACAAGGACCCAGTGACTCAAGTATGAACAGTCTTCAGGCTCAGAGAGGGGTTCCAAGTGGGAGTGGATGTACACCAGGATTCAGCTATGAGCCAACTGCTGTTCATACTGGTGATGGACTACATTAGCAAACAGGTTGGAGGGGACAGATCAACAAAGCTGATGTATGCAGATGATGTGGCAATACAGGCAGACTCTGAGCTAGAACTTTAGCAAAGGATAGGAGAATGCAATCCACATCTGAAGGAACATGGGATGAAACTAAGCATAGATAAGACAGTGGTAATGGTATCAAATTGGGGAAATCAGAACAAGCTGAGAATAGAGATAGAAGGGAAGATAGTGGAACAGGTAAACAGCTTCAAGTATCTGGGTGGAGTGGTTGAGGAGAAGGGTAGTCTGAATGAAGAGGTCAAACCGAGAATCAGAGGGTCTGCAGCCAATTGGTATAGAGTATCAGGTGTAGTCTATGACAGAAGAATGCCAAAGAAGCTGAAATGTAAGGTGTACAAGACAGTGGTGCGACCAGCACTACTGTATGGTACAGAAACCTGGGCAGTAAAGGCAGAGCAGTTGAAGAAGCTAGAGGTGATGGAAATGAAGTGCCTGAGAAAGGTGATAGGATGCACACTTTGGAAAAACGAAGAAATAAGGACATAAGAGTAGAAGCCAAAGTATCTCCAATTGGAGAAAAGGTCAAAGAGAACAGATTACGGTGGTTTGGGAGCATGTGTGGAAAAGCAGAAGACAATCTGGTGAGGATGATTTGGGACAGACAGGATGAAGGTAAGAGGAAGCGAGGATGTCCAGCAAAGAGGTGGACAGATTGTGTAAAAGAAGATCTGCGACAGTCAGGCATGAGTGTTGAAGAAGGCAAAGGTATGGCACTGAATCGAGAGAAATGGTGACAGTTAACATGATACCCTGACCCCATGTAGAAAAAAATGGGAAAAGGGGCTGAGGATGATAATGATGACTGTAGAGTAATGCATGCAATGTTCTCAGATACACAGCATGACTAACAAGGGCTGTAGAGTAATGTGTGTAATATTCTCTAATACACAGTATGACTAACAAGGGCTGTAGAGTAATGCATGCAATATTCTCAGATACACAGTATGACTAACAAAGGCTGTAGAGTAATGTGTGCAATATTCTCAAATACACAGTATGACTAACAAGGACTGTAGAGATATGCATGCAATATTCTCAAATACACAGTATGACTAACAATGGCTGTAGAGTAATATGTGCAGTGTTCAGAAATACACAGTATGACTAACAAGGCTGTAGAGTAATGTGTGCAATATTCTGAGATACACATTATGACTAACAAGGGCTGTAGAGTAATGCGTGCAGTATTCTGAAACACACAGTGTGATTAACAAGTGATGTAGTGTAATGTGTCCAATATTCTCAAATACACGGTATGACTTACAAGGGCTGTATAGTACTGTCTGCAATATTTTCAAATACACAGTATGACTAAGAAGGGCTGTAGAGTAATGCGTGCAATATTCTCAAATACACAGTATGACTAACAAGGACTGTAGACTAATGCATGCAATATTCTCAAATACACAGTATAACTAACAAGGGTTGTAGCGTACTATGTGCAATACTTTCAGATATACAGTATGACTAACAAAGGCTGTAGAGTAATGTGTACAATATTCTGAAATACACAGTATCACTAAAAAGGAATGTAGAGTAATGTGTGCAATATTTTCAAATACACATTACGACTAACAAGAACTGTAGAGTAATGTGTGCAATATTCTCAAATACACAGTATGACTAACAAGAACTGTCGAGTAATGTGTGCAGTATTCTCAGATACACAGTATGACTAACAAGGACTGTAGAGTAATGTGTGCAATATTCTCACATATACAGTATGACTAACAAGTGTTGTAGAGTAATCCATGCAATATTCTCAAATACACAGTATGACTAACAAGGGCTGTAGCGTAACCCATGCAATATTCTTGAATACACAGTATGACTAACAAGGACTGTAGAGTAATGTGTGCAATATTCTCAAATACACAGTATGACCAACAAAGGTTGTAGAGTAATGCATGCAATAATCTCATATACACAGTATGACTAAAAAGGACTGTAGCATAATGTGGGCAATATTCTCAAATACTCAGTATGACTAACAAGGGTTGTAAAGTTATGTGTGCAATATTCTCAAATAAACAATGTGACTAATAACGGCTGTAGAGTAATGTGTGCAATATTCTCAAATACACAGTAGACTAACAAGGGCTACAGAGTAATGCATGCAATATTCTCAAATAGTCAGTATGACTAACAAGGGTTGTACAGTAATGTGTGCAATACTCTCAAATACACAGTATGACTAACAAGGGTTGCAGAGTAATGCATGCAATATTCTCAGATAGACAGTATGACTAACAAGGGTTGTACAGTAATGTGTGCAATACTCTCAAATACACACTATGACTAACAAGGGCTGCAGAGTAATGCATGCAATATTCTCTAATACACAGTATGAATAACAAGGGCTGTAGAGTAATGCGTGCAATATTCTCAAATAGACAGTATGACTAATAAGGGTTGTACAGTAATGTGTGCAATACTCTCAAATACACAGTATGACTAACAAGGGCTGTAGAGTAATGCGTGCAATATTCTGAAATACACAGTATCACTAAAAAGGACTGTAGAGTAATGTGTGCAATATTTTCAAATACACAGTACAACTAACAAGAACTGTAGAGTAATGTGCCAATATTCTCAAATACACAGTATGACTAACAAGGGCTGTAGAGTAATGTGTGCAATATTCTCAAATACACAGTATGACTAACAAAGGGTGCAGAGTACTGCATGCTGTATTCTCATATACACAGTAGACTAACAAGGGCTGTAGAATAATGCATGCAATAGTCTCAAATACACAGTATGACTAAGAAAGGCTGTAGAGTAATGCATGCAGTATTCTCAAATACTCAGTATGACTAACAAGGGCTGTAAATAATGCATGTAATATTCTCATGTACACAGTTTGACTATAAAAGACTGTAGAGTAATGCAGTCAATATTCTCAAATACGCAGTATGGTTAAGAAGAGCTGTAGAGTAATACATTCAATATTCTGAAATATTCAGTAGGATGAACAAGGGCTGTCGAGTAACATGCACAATATTCTCAATACACAGTATGACTAACAAGGGCTGTAGAGTAATGCATGCAATAATGTCATATATTCAGTATGCTAACAAGGGCTGTAGATTAATGTGTGCAATATTCCCAAATACACAGTATGACTAACAAGGACTGTAGCATAATATGTGCAATATTTTCAGGTATACAGTATGACTAACAATGGCTGTAGAGTAATGAGTGTAATATTCTCAGACAAATAGTATGACTACAAAGACTGTAGTGTAATGTGTGCCATATTCTCAAATACACAGTATGACTAGCAAGAACTGTCGAGTAATGCATGCAATATTCTCAAATACACAGTATGACTAACAGGGGCTGTAAAGTAATGTATGCAATATTCTGACATACACAGTATGACTAAAAAGGACCGTAGGGTAATGTGTGCAATATTCTCAAATAAACAGTATGACTAACAAGGACTGTAGAGATATGCATGCAATATTCTGAAATACACAGTATGACTAACAAGGGCTGCAGAGTAATGCATGCAGTATTCTGAAATACACAGTATGACTAACAAGGGCTGTAAAGTAATGTGTGCAATATTTTCAAATAAACAATTTGACTAACAATGGCTGTAGAGTAATGTGTGCAATATTCTCAAAAACACAGTAGACTAACAAGGGCTGTAGAGTAATGCATGCAATATTCTCAAATACTCAGTATGACTAACAACGTCAATATAGTAATGTATGGAATATTCTCATATACACAGTTTGACTATCAAGGACTGTAGAGTAATGCAGTCAATATTCTCAAATACACATTATGACTAAGAAGGGCTGTAGAGTAATGCATGCAACATTCTCAAATATTCAGTATGACTAACAAGTGCTGTTGAGTAATGTGTGCAACATTTTCAAATACACAGTATGATTAACAAGGGCGGTAGAGTAATGCATGCAATATTCTCAAATAGTCAGTATGACTAAGAAGGGCTGTAGAGTAATGTGTGAATATTCTCAAATACACAGTATGACTAACAAGGACTGCAGAGATAGTCATGCAATATTTTCAAATACACAGTATGACTAACAAGGGCTGTAGATTAATGCATGCAATATTCTCTAATACACAGTATGACTAACAAGGGCTATAGAGTAATGCGTGTAATATTCTCAAATACACAGTATGACTAACAAGGGCTGTAGAGTAATGCATGCAATATTCTCATATACACAGTATGACTAAAAAGGACTGTAGTATAATGCAGGCAATATTCTCAAATACTCAGTATGACTAACAAGGGCTGTAGAGTAATGCATGCAATATTCTCAAATACTCAGTATGACGAACAAGGTCAATATAGTAATGTATGGAATATTCTCATATACACAGTTTGACTATCAAGGACTGTAGAGTAATGCAGTCAATATTCTCAAATACACAGTATGACTAAGAAGGGCTGTAGAGTAATGCATGCAATATTCTCAAATATTCAGTATGACTAACAAGGGCTGTCGAGTAATGTGTGCAACATTTTCAAATACACAGTATGATTAACAAGGGCTGTAGAGTAATGCATGCAATATTCTCAAATAGTCAGTATGACTAAGAAGGGCTGTAGAGTAATGTGTGAATATTCTCAAATACACAGTATGACTAACAAGAACTGTAAAGAAATTTGTGTAATATTCATAAATACACAGTATGACTAAAAAGGACCGTAGGGTAACGTGTGCAATATTCTCAAATGCACAGTATGACTAACAAGGACTGTAGAGATATGCATACCATATTCTCAAATACACAGTATGACTAACAAGGACTGTAGAGATATGCATGCCATATTCTCAAATACACAGTATGACTAACAAGGGCTGTAGAGTAATGCATGCAATATTCTCTAATACACAGTATGACTAACAAGGGCTATAGAGTAATGCGTGCAATATTCTCAAATACACAGTATGACTAACAAGGGTTGTACAGTAATGTGTGCAATACTCTCAAATACACACTATGACTAACAAGGGCTGCAGAGCAATGCATGCAATATTCTCTAATACACAGTATGAATAACAAGGGCTGTAGAGTAATGCGTGCAATATTCTCAAATACACAGTATGACTAATAAGGGTTGTACAGTAATGTGTGCAATACTCTCAAATACACAGTATGACTAACAAGGGCTGTAGAGTAATGCGTGCAATATTCTGAAATACACAGTATCACTAAAAAGGACTGTAGAGTAATGTGTGCAATATTTTCAAATACACAGTACAACTAACAAGAACTGTAGAGTAATGTGCCAATATTCTCAAATACACAGTATGACTAACAAGGGCTGTAGAGTAATGTGTGCAATATTCTCAAATACACAGTATGACTAACAAAGGGTGCAGAGTACTGCATGCTGTATTCTCATATACACAGTAGACTAACAAGGGCTGTAGAATAATGCATGCAATAGTCTCAAATACACAGTATGACTAAGAAAGGCTGTAGAGTAATGCATGCAGTATTCTCAAATACTCAGTATGACTAACAAGGGCTGTAAATAATGCATGTAATATTCTCATGTACACAGTTTGACTATAAAAGACTGTAGAGTAATGCAGTCAATATTCTCAAATACGCAGTATGGTTAAGAAGAGCTGTAGAGTAATACATGCAATGTTCTGAAATATTCAGTAGGACGAACAAGGGCTGTCGAGTAACATGCACAACATTCTCAATACACAGTATGACTAACAAAGGCTGTAGAGTAATGCATGCAATAATGTCATATATTCAGTATGCTAACAAGGGCTGTAGATTAATGTGTGCAATATTCCCAAATACACAGTATGACTAACAAGGACTGTAGCATAACATGTGCAATATGTTCAGGTATACAGTATGACTAACAAAGGCTGTAGAGTAATGAGTGTAATATTCTCAGACAAACAGTATGACTACAAAGACTGTAGTGTAATGTGTGCCATATTCTCAAATACACAGTATGACTAGCAAGAACTGTCGAGTAATGCATGCAATATTCTCAAATACACAGTATGACTAACAGGGGCTGTAAAGTAATGTATGCAATATTCTGACATACACAGTATGACTAAAAAGGACCGTAGGGTAATGTGTGCAATATTCTCAAATAAACAGTATGACTAACAAGGACTGTAGAGATATGCATGCAATATTCTGAAATACACAGTATGACTAACAAGGGCTGCAGAGTAATGCATGCAGTATTCTGAAATACACAGTATGACTAACAAGGGCTGTAAAGTAATGTGTGCAATATTTTCAAATAAACAATTTGACTAACAATGGCTGTAGAGTAATGTGTGCAATATTCTCAAAAACACAGTAGACTAACAAGGGCTGTAGAGTAATGCATGCAGTATTCTCAAATACTCAGTATGACTAACAACGTCAATATAGTAATGTATGGAATATTCTCATATACACAGTTTGACTATCAAGGACTGTAGAGTAATGCAGTCAATATTCTCAAATACACAGTATGACTAAGAAGGGCTGTAGAGTAATGCATGCAACATTCTCAAATATTCAGTATGACTAACAAGGGCTGTCGAGTAATGTGTGCAACATTTTCAAATACACAGTATGATTAACAAGGGCTGCAGAGTAATGCATGCAATATTCTCAAATAGTCAGTATGACTAAGAAGGGCTGTAGAGTAATGTGTGAATATTCTCAAATACACAGTATGACTAACAAGAACTGTAAAGTAATTCGTGTAATATTCATAAATACACAGTATGACTAAAAAGGACCGTAGGGTAATGTGTGCAATATTCTCATATACACAGTATGAATAACAAGGGCTGTAGAGATATGCATGCAATATTCTCAAATACACAGTATGACTAACAAGGGCTATAGAGTAATGCGTGCAATATTCTCAAATACACAGTATGACTAACAAGGGCTGTAGAGTAATGCATGCAATATTCTCATATACACAGTATGACTAAAAAGGACTGTAGTGTAATGCGGGCAATATTCTCAAATACTCAGTATGACTAACAAGGGCTGTAGAGTAATGCATGCAATATTCTCAAATATTCAGTATGACTAACAAGGGGTGTCGAGTAATGTGTGCAACATTCTCATATACACAGTATGATTAACAAGAGCTGTAGAGTAATGCATGCAATATTCTCAATTATTCAGTATGACTAAGAAGGGCTGTAGAGTAATGTGTGGAATATTCTCAAATACACAGTATGACTAACAAGGGTTGTACAGTAATGTGTGGAACATTCTCAAATACACAGTATGGCTATCAAGGGCTGTAGAGATATGCATGCAATATTCTCAAATACACAGTATGACTAACAAGGGCTGCAGAGTAATGCATGCAATATTCTCATATAGACAGTATGACTGACAAGGATTGTAGAGTAATGTGTGCAATACTCTCAAATACACAGTGTGACTAACAAGGGCTGTAGAATAATGCATGCAATATTCTGAAATGCACAGTATGACTAACAAGGGCTGTAGAGTAATGTGTGTAATATTCTCTAATACACAGTATGACTAACAAGAGCTGTAGAGTAATGCGTGCAATATTCTCAAATACACAGTATGACTAACAAGGGTTGTAGAGTAATGTGTACAATATTCTGAGACACAGAGTATGACTTACAAGCTCTGTAGTGTAATGTGTGAAATTTTCACAAATACATGGTATGACTAACAATCTGTAGGGTAATGTATGCTATATTCTCAAATACACAGTATGACTAACAAGGGTTGTAGAGTAATGTATGCAATATTCTCAAATACACAGTATGTCTAACAAGAACTGTAGATTAATGCATGCAATATTCTCAAATACACAGTATGTCTAACAAGGACTGTAGATTAATGCATGCAATATTCTCAAATACACAGTATGTCTAACAAGGACTGTAGATTAATGCATGCAATATTCTCAAATACTCAGTATGACTAACAAGGGCTGTAGAGCAATGCATGCAATATTCTGAAATACACAATATGATTAACAAGTGATGTATTGTAATACGTGCAATATTCTCAAATACACAATATGACTAACAAGGGCTGCAGAGTAATATATGCAATATTCTCAAATATACATTATGAATAACAAGGGCTGTAGAGTAATTTGTGCACTATTCTCAAATACACGGTATGACTAAGAAGGGCTCTAGAGTAATGCGTGCACTATTCTCAAATACACAGTATGACTAACAATGGCTGTAGAGTAATATGTGCAGTGTTCAGAAATACACAGTATGACTAACAAAGGCTGTAGAGTAATGTGTGCAATATTCTGAAATGCACAGTATTACTAAAAAGGACTGTAGAGTAATGTGTGCAATATTCTCAAATACACAGTATGACCAACAAAGGTTGTAGAGTAATGCATGCAATATTCTCATACACACAGTATGACTAAAAAGGACTGTAGTATAATGCGGGCAATATTCTCAAATACTCAGTATGGCTAACAAGGGCTGTAAAGTAATGTGTGCAATATTCTCAAATAAACAATGTGACTAATAATGGCTGTAGAGTAATGTGTGCAATATTTTCAAATACACAGTAGACTAACAAGGGCTGTAGAGTAATGCATGCAATATTCTCAAATACACAGTATAACTAACAAGGTCAGTATAGTAATGTATGGAATATTCTCATATACACAGTTTGACTATCAAGGACAGTAGACTAATGCAGTCAATATTTTCAAATACACAGTATGACTGCGGTGGTGGTGGTGTGGTAGCGTTGTCGCCTCACAGTAAGACGTTGTCCTGTTCGATTCTCAGCTAGAGCATCTTCTGTGTGGAGATATGCGTGAATGGGCGTACCTTCGTTGAAGGTTGTGCGTCAGGGCCAGCAACTCGGCACGTAAAAATCTACTGCCAATCATTAGCGAACCAAAGTTCCACTGTTCAATTGTAAAAACAAGAAGGTGCACCATAAGCTGCAAAACATGAATAAAAATCTTCTCCTTTATTGTAACAAACACACTTTATTGTAAAACAAAAAAAGCTGCAAAGTATTAAAGACATTTACAAGACAAAACAATTGAAACATAAACACTAACACAAACACAAACTCCATTAAATACATTTTTTTCAACATCAAACAAAAAAAAACAAACAAATCAGAACAGTGATATTCAAGCACAGCAACCTGAAAAACTATCAAAAAACAAAAAATTAATATAATAATAGTTAAAAAGTGAAATAAGGTCACTCTATCATGAAGACCAATACAAATGTGCTTGTAAAGAGGTCTACTAGTTAAAATGGCTTTTTCCCATTTTAGACCAAACCTATGTGCCAGTTTTGATACCAAGCCTTACCTATCCATTTAGCCTCCCTCTCCCCTGGTTTAAACATGGCCTGGCTAGCCTAGGTTTGCTTTAAAATTTAAAAACCTGGGAATTGAACTTATCACTGCTAGGTGCATGTGCTTTAATTGATCATTTGCTTTATGTTGGTAATGGGCGGTTTTGATTTATATGTTTTTAATGATTTGTTTGTCATAAATGGACAAGCGCTTTGTTAAGTGCTTTTATTGTGGTTTTAAGCTGCTTGTACAACAGCAACAAGCTACTTTTTTTTTCATGTTTTTTAATGTTTTTAAACAGCTGTTTTAGTTTATGGTGTTTTATCTTTTTTTTTATGGTTCATGCCTTTTTCTTTTGACAGTGAAGAAAGATTTTTTCATGGTGATCCACTGTGGCGACCCCTAACCGGGAAAAGCCGAAAGACACAACAACTAATGCATGCAATATTCTCAAATATTCATTATGACTAACAAGGAGTGTCGAGTAATGTGTGCAACATTCTCAAATACACACTATGACTAACAAGGGCTGTAGAGTAATGTGTACAACATTCTCAAATAGACAGTATGACTAACAAGGACTGTAGAGATATGCGTGCAATATTTTCAAATATACAGCATGACTAACAAGGGCTGCAGAGTAATCCGTGCAATATTCTCAGATAGAGAGTATGACTAACAAGGGTTGTACAGTAATGTGTGCAATACACTCAAATACACAGTATGCAAGGGTGCCTGCAGGCAGGTCCAAGGGGGTGCACTTGCACCCCCCCCCGGAATCGTCTGGCCGAGAAATTAATTTTATTTTAATTTTAAAAAAAAAGTTTTTTTTTTTTTTTTTTTAAAGGGCATTCCTCTTTAAGAACGCCCTTTGCATCCCGTCTAGTCGCACAGACACAACAGGTGTTTGCGACCTGTTTTCATCTTCAGTGTCTGTGCGACCAAAGGTTTACGTCTTTGTCTTTCGCACCTACTGTAAATTTGAATTCCAGAGGACGTTCGGACTGTGGACGAATGTAGAAGTGAGAGAGGTAGGTGTCAGATGGGCAATATTGTTTGCCAAGAGACGCTAGAAGCTCACTAGACCTGACAGCCATTAAAACTAATTTTATAAGTTTGATAAAGTGTTAATTAGTCTCCGAGCTTTGTCCTGTGAGGTACGCTACAGCACAGCATTTTACATTCTCTGTATCCTTTAGTGATTCAGTAATGATCACAGCATGGAACCTGGAGAGGAGATCCACAACTTCTATATCCTTTTCGTGTCATAAGTGTTTGTTCATTGTTGATTTAGGAAAGACACTATGAGCCTGAGCATCCCTGAAGCTCTTGAGTTATGCCTTGTGCATTTTAGACAGCTGCGAGATGCTAGCAGATGTGAGGTATAAAGACTGTGAATTTACTCCCCTGCAAACCTGTCCAAAAGTGATTCAGTAATGTTGTTTGCTAACTGTAATTACCCACATCTAGGCTGGGAGCATTTTCATGTTTTCCTTTAAACTAAGAAACAAATTAAAAAGGTCAAGTCAACAAAAATGTAAAGAGCAGACGTCTAGCGACCTTTTTTAAATGTAGGATCCACTTAGTTACTGACAGAGGGCAACACAGCCGAGGAAATTGGATGTGGCACCTTTGAAATATTGTGTAGGCAAACACGGGGAACGTTTATTTCCATAATTAGAATGTAACTGAGAAATGACTTTTCCTAAAGGTAAGAACGTTCCTAGTGGGTGGTCTACAGGTATAAACAGCTGTAAAGGTAATCCACAGAGGCAACCTTGTGCTGTGGAGCAAAGGCGCTGATCTAAACAGCAGTACATTAAACAGAAATAATAGTCTAAATGTTTCAGTAGGAGTTTAGGATGTGTGTGTGTGTGTGTGTGTGTGTGTGTGTGTGTGTGTGTGTGTGTGTGTGTGTGTGTGTGTGTGTGTTTAAGAGGTGCGTGTGTGTGTGTGTTTAAGTGTTTAAGAGGTGTGTGTGTGTGTGTTTAAGTGTTTAAGAGGTGTGTGTGTGTATGTGTGTGTGTGTGTGTGTGTGTGTGTGTGTGTGTGTGTGTGTGTGTGTGTGTGTGTGTAAGAAATAGGTAGGTAGGAGTTTGTGGATGTAAACAGTAGGAGTGTGTATGCATGTATGTAAGAAGTAGGTAGGTAAAGGTAGGTGTGTGTGTGTATGTGTGTTTTAAGTGTGTAAAAAGCAGTTCCTACTCAAACAGGGCTGTTTATCTTAGGCAGGGTTATGCGGTCAGCTCCCCACAGAACAGTAATAGGCAGTAGGACTACATTGGTACAAGACTCCAATGTATATGATATTAGTAAGAAATATTGACAGGTCATGTCACTGTAACTCTTTGCAGAAAACCTCTGGTGGCGCTTCTGAATTTGTAACCTTAATCAATAGCAGAAGACAAAATATCCAAGCCTTCTCCTCCTCTTTAAAAAGAGGCTAACAGGTAATGTGGATTATGTTTGGTTAGGCAAAGAGGATATTTTAGAAACTGTTAAATATTTGTTGTCAGTTCTTCTAACAGGTTTATACACATGCTGTAATGTCCACACTTTGTGCAGCTGTCCAAACGCACTAGAGAATCAATGCAACTTTAGAGTGGACATCCTCATGCCTTTTTATTTTTCTTGTTCACTTGTCCACATACTAGGGAACCCCAGCTTCAAACATGTACAGCACTTGTTAGTCTGGCCACTTGTATTACAGTTTGCCAGCAGTCTTTCTAGTTTCTGAAGCATTACATGCATTACAGACTAACAGAGTTTCCATATCATTTAGTCTTTTTGTGGAGATTTGTTGTTCAGAAATGTTATAGCTGAGGGAAGACAGCTTTATTTAAATTTAAAAAGTAACACTTAAAAGACCAGGAAAGCATCAATATGACCTCTTGAACTAAGATTTTTATTGCCAGAACTGCTGAGCTCTGCAGAACATGCATCTGAATCTTGACTGTTAGAATCCTTGCATCAAAATAGGTATCACATGCAGTGAAAATTACAAGTGTCAAAGAAGAGCAAAAGAACATTTCACACTTCTCTAAGAACTATTTGTTCATCTGCATATCGTTCAGAACAATTTTCCTATGCAAAACATTTTAGCCAAAAACCTTATTAAAACAGTCACACGTGGGTTTGGCATTGCTAGCAACAGAATAACACAAAGTCAGCACTAAACATTGATTACATTTTGCATAACTAGATTTATAGTTAGACATTTATCCTTTGATGGTGACTGTTGGATGATTTCTTTCCCTTGACAACATAGTCATTTTGGTATAGTGGTAAATCCCAGTACCTTGTCATGCCTTATTATCTGTATACTGTGTCCCTTAGTAACTTACTACAGGTTTAAAAAGACGTGGCTTACTAATTTACAGATATGCAGAGAGACATGCACAGTATGTTTAACTGTTATGTTCTGGTGTGCATGCATTTTTATTATATGCTGGAGTCTTTATTGCTGCTTATTGAGAAAAGCTGTTTTTCTGGAGTCTAAAGGTTAGAAAGAGGTGTTTTATACACTTCAAGGACTGTGACACGTTATGAGCAGTTTACAAATCATAAAAGATTATCTTCTTCCCCTGTCATACTGTATTTTTATTTAATTGTTTTATCAGTTAACATTAAGTAATGTGCGCTCAGTTACAGAATAGTATAGTAAATTCACATAGAGTGATCAGGAAAGAGTTAAGTATCTGTTAAGAGTATATGTGTTAGTGATTTGAAATTTTGATTTTGCAGGATTCAGTCTTATAAACTAGTAAGCCAAATATTGGTATAGTAGAGTTTATCCAGCTTTGTAGATTATTTATCTGTTACCTGGAACACTCTAATGGGCAGACAAAGAAGGGAAAAATGCAGGGAAATTATCTGCACAGTGGAGTAGTAAGTACTCTGCAGTACGGACACATGAATGTCATTAAGGGCCATGCACTGGGGAAACAGTGTTTTTTTTATATATAGATATGCCACAAGGTAAAGGTCTCTTCTACCATCAGAAGATTACTGTGCTAGCATGTTCATAGATATGCCACAAGGTAAAGGTCTCTTCTACCATCAGAAGATTACTGTGCTAGCATGTTCATAGATATGCCACAAGGTAAAGGTCTCTTCTACCATCAGAAGATTACTGTGCTAGCATGTTCATAGATATGCCACAAGGTAAAGGTCTCTTCTACCATCAGAAGATTACTGTGCTAGCATGTTCATAGATATGCCACAAGGTAAAGGTCTCTTCTACCATCAGAAAATTACTGTGCTAGCATGTTCATAGATATGCCACAAGGTAAAGGTCTCTTCTACCATCAGAAGATTACTGTGCTAGCATGTTCATAGATATGCCACCAGGTAAAGGTCTCTTCTACCATCAGAAGATTACTGTGCTAGCATGTTCATAGATATGCCACAAGGTAAAGGTCTCTTCTACCATCAGAAGATTACTGTGCTAGCATGTTCATAGATATGCCACAAGGTAAAGGTCTCTTCTACCATCAGAAGATTACTGTGCTAGCATGTTCATAGATATGCCACAAGGTAAAGGTCTCTTCTACCATCAGAAGATTACTGTGCTAGCATGTTCATAGATATACCACAAGGTAAAGGTCTCTTCTACCATCAGAAGATTACTGTGCTAGCATGTTCATAGATATGCCACAAGGTAAAGGTCTCTTCTACCATCAGAAGATTACTGTGCTAGCATGTTCATAGATATACCACAAGGTAAAGGTCTCTTCTACCATCAGAAGATTACTGTGCTAGCATGTTCATAGATATGCCACAAGGTAAAGGTCTCTTCTACCATCAGAAGATTACTGTGCTAGCATGTTCATAGATATGCCACAAGGTAAAGGTCTCTTCTACCATCAGAAGATTACTGTGCTAGCATGTTCATAGATATGCCACAAGGTAAAGGTCTCTTCTACCATCAGAAGATTACTGTGCTAGCATGTTCATAGATATGCCACAAGGTAAAGGTCTCTTCTACCATCAGAAGATTACTGTGCTAGCATGTTCATAGATATGCCACAAGGTAAAGGTCTCTTCTACCATCAGAAGATTACTGTGCTAGCATGTTCATAGATATGCCACAAGGTAAAGGTCTCTTCTACCATCAGAAGATTACTGTGCTAGCATGTTCATAGATATGCCACAAGGTAAAGGTCTCTTCTACCATCAGAAGATTACTGTGCTAGCATGTTCATAGATATGCCACAAGGTAAAGGTCTCTTCTACCATCAGAAGATTACTGTGCTAGCATGTTCATAGATATGCCACAAGGTAAAGGTCTCTTCTACCATCAGAAGATTACTGTGCTAGCATGTTCATAGATATGCCACAAGGTAAAGGTCTCTTCTACCATCAGAAGATTACTGTGCTAGCATGTTCATAGATATACCACAAGGTAAAGGTCTCTTCTACCATCAGAAGATTACTGTGCTAGCATGTTCATAGATATGCCACAAGGTAAAGGTCTCTTCTACCATCAGAAGATTACTGTGCTAGCATGTTCATAGATATGCCACAAGGTAAAGGTCTCTTCTACCATCAGAAGATTACTGTGCTAGCATGTTCATAGATATGCCACAAGGTAAAGGTCTCTTCTACCATCAGAAGATTACTGTGCTAGCATGTTCATAGATATGCCACAAGGTAAAGGTCTCTTCTACCATCAGAAGATTACTGTGCTAGCATGTTCATAGATATGCCACAAGGTAAAGGTCTCTTCTACCATCAGAAGATTACTGTGCTAGCATGTTCATAGATATGCCACAAGGTAAAGGTCTCTTCTACCATCAGAAGATTACTGTGCTAGCATGTTCATAGATATGCCACAAGGTAAAGGTCTCTTCTACCATCAGAAGATTACTGTGCTAGCATGTTCATAGATATGCCACAAGGTAAAGGTCTCTTCTACCATCAGAAGATTACTGTGCTAGCATGTTCATAGATATGCCACAAGGTAAAGGTCTCTTCTACCATCAGAAGATTACTGTGCTAGCATGTTCATAGATATGCCACAAGGTAAAGGTCTCTTCTACCATCAGAAGATTACTGTGCTAGCATGTTCATAGATATGCCACAAGGTAAAGGTCTCTTCTACCATCAGAAGATTACTGTGCTAGCATGTTCATAGATATGCCACAAGGTAAAGGTCTCTTCTACCATCAGAAGATTACTGTGCTAGCATGTTCATAGATATGCCACAAGGTAAAGGTCTCTTCTACCATCAGAAGATTACTGTGCTAGCATGTTCATAGATATGCCACAAGGTAAAGGTCTCTTCTACCATCAGAAGATTACTGTGCTAGCATGTTCATAGATATGCCACAAGGTAAAGGTCTCTTCTACCATCAGAAGATTACTGTGCTAGCATGTTCATAGATATGCCACAAGGTAAAGGTCTCTTCTACCATCAGAAGATTACTGTGCTAGCATGTTCATAGATATGCCACAAGGTAAAGGTCTCTTCTACCATCAGAAGATTACTGTGCTAGCATGTTCATAGATATGCCACAAGGTAAAGGTCTCTTCTACCATCAGAAGATTACTGTGCTAGCATGTTCATAGATATGCCACAAGGTAAAGGTCTCTTCTACCATCAGAAGATTACTGTGCTAGCATGTTCATAGATATGCCACAAGGTAAAGGTCTCTTCTACCATCAGAAGATTACTGTGCTAGCATGTTCATAGATATGCCACAAGGTAAAGGTCTCTTCTACCATCAGAAGATTACTGTGCTAGCATGTTCATAGATATGCCACAAGGTAAAGGTCTCTTCTACCATCAGAAGATTACTGTGCTAGCATGTTCATAGATATGCCACAAGGTAAAGGTCTCTTCTACCATCAGAAGATTACTGTGCTAGCATGTTCATAGATATGCCACAAGGTAAAGGTCTCTTCTACCATCAGAAGATTACTGTGCTAGCATGTTCATAGATATGCCACAAGGTAAAGGTCTCTTCTACCATCAGAAGATTACTGTGCTAGCATGTTCATAGATATGCCACAAGGTAAAGGTCTCTTCTACCATCAGAAGATTACTGTGCTAGCATGTTCATAGATATGCCACAAGGTAAAGGTCTCTTCTACCATCAGAAGATTACTGTGCTAGCATGTTCATAGATATGCCACAAGGTAAAGGTCTCTTCTACCATCAGAAGATTACTGTGCTAGCATGTTCATAGATATGCCACAAGGTAAAGGTCTCTTCTACCATCAGAAGATTACTGTGCTAGCATGTTCATAGATATGCCACAAGGTAAAGGTCTCTTCTACCATCAGAAGATTACTGTGCTAGCATGTTCATAGATATGCCACAAGGTAAAGGTCTCTTCTACCATCAGAAGATTACTGTGCTAGCATGTTCATAGATATGCCACAAGGTAAAGGTCTCTTCTACCATCAGAAGATTACTGTGCTAGCATGTTCATAGATATGCCACAAGGTAAAGGTCTCTTCTACCATCAGAAGATTACTGTGCTAGCATGTTCATAGATATGCCACAAGGTAAAGGTCTCTTCTACCATCAGAAGATTACTGTGCTAGCATGTTCATAGATATGCCACAAGGTAAAGGTCTCTTCTACCATCAGAAGATTACTGTGCTAGCATGTTCATAGATATGCCACAAGGTAAAGGTCTCTTCTACCATCAGAAGATTACTGTGCTAGCATGTTCATAGATATGCCACAAGGTAAAGGTCTCTTCTACCATCAGAAGATTACTGTGCTAGCATGTTCATAGATATGCCACAAGGTAAAGGTCTCTTCTACCATCAGAAGATTACTGTGCTAGCATGTTCATAGATATGCCACAAGGTAAAGGTCTCTTCTACCATCAGAAGATTACTGTGCTAGCATGTTCATAGATATGCCACAAGGTAAAGGTCTCTTCTACCATCAGAAGATTACTGTGCTAGCATGTTCATAGATATGCCACAAGGTAAAGGTCTCTTCTACCATCAGAAGATTACTGTGCTAGCATGTTCATAGATATGCCACAAGGTAAAGGTCTCTTCTACCATCAGAAGATTACTGTGCTAGCATGTTCATAGATATGCCACAAGGTAAAGGTCTCTTCTACCATCAGAAGATTACTGTGCTAGCATGTTCATAGATATGCCACAAGGTAAAGGTCTCTTCTACCATCAGAAGATTACTGTGCTAGCATGTTCATAGATATGCCACAAGGTAAAGGTCTCTTCTACCATCAGAAGATTACTGTGCTAGCATGTTCATAGATATGCCACAAGGTAAAGGTCTCTTCTACCATCAGAAGATTACTGTGCTAGCATGTTCATAGATATGCCACAAGGTAAAGGTCTCTTCTACCATCAGAAGATTACTGTGCTAGCATGTTCATAGATATGCCACAAGGTAAAGGTCTCTTCTACCATCAGAAGATTACTGTGCTAGCATGTTCATAGATATACCACAAGGTAAAGGTCTCTTCTACCATCAGAAGATTACTGTGCTAGCATGTTCATAGATATGCCACAAGGTAAAGGTCTCTTCTACCATCAGAAGATTACTGTGCTAGCATGTTCATAGATATGCCACAAGGTAAAGGTCTCTTCTACCATCAGAAGATTACTGTGCTAGCATGTTCATAGATATGCCACAAGGTAAAGGTCTCTTCTACCATCAGAAGATTACTGTGCTAGCATGTTCATAGATATGCCACAAGGTAAAGGTCTCTTCTACCATCAGAAGATTACTGTGCTAGCATGTTCATAGATATGCCACAAGGTAAAGGTCTCTTCTACCATCAGAAGATTACTGTGCTAGCATGTTCATAGATATGCCACAAGGTAAAGGTCTCTTCTACCATCAGAAGATTACTGTGCTAGCATGTTCATAGATATGCCACAAGGTAAAGGTCTCTTCTACCATCAGAAGATTACTGTGCTAGCATGTTCATAGATATGCCACAAGGTAAAGGTCTCTTCTACCATCAGAAGATTACTGTGCTAGCATGTTCATAGATATGCCACAAGGTAAAGGTCTCTTCTACCATCAGAAGATTACTGTGCTAGCATGTTCATAGATATGCCACAAGGTAAAGGTCTCTTCTACCATCAGAAGATTACTGTGCTAGCATGTTCATAGATATGCCACAAGGTAAAGGTCTCTTCTACCATCAGAAGATTACTGTGCTAGCATGTTCATAGATATGCCACAAGGTAAAGGTCTCTTCTACCATCAGAAGATTACTGTGCTAGCATGTTCATAGATATGCCACAAGGTAAAGGTCTCTTCTACCATCAGAAGATTACTGTGCTAGCATGTTCATAGATATGCCACAAGGTAAAGGTCTCTTCTACCATCAGAAGATTACTGTGCTAGCATGTTCATAGATATGCCACAAGGTAAAGGTCTCTTCTACCATCAGAAGATTACTGTGCTAGCATGTTCATAGATATGCCACAAGGTAAAGGTCTCTTCTACCATCAGAAGATTACTGTGCTAGCATGTTCATAGATATGCCACAAGGTAAAGGTCTCTTCTACCATCAGAAGATTACTGTGCTAGCATGTTCATAGATATGCCACAAGGTAAAGGTCTCTTCTACCATCAGAAGATTACTGTGCTAGCATGTTCATAGATATGCCACAAGGTAAAGGTCTCTTCTGCCATCAGAAGATTACTGTGCTAGCATGTTCATAGATATACCACAAGGTAAAGGTCTCTTCTACCATCAGACGATTACTGTGCTAGCATGTTCATAGATATGCCACAAGGTAAAGGTCTCTTCTACCATCAGAATATTACTGTGCTAGCATGTTCATAGATATGCCACAAGGTAAAGGTCTCTTCTACCATCAGAAGATTACTGTGCTAGCATGTTGTTCTCTTTTTCATGCACTGGAGATCGAGGAGGCATGCAGTCTCATGGCAGATAGAAGCACTGACAGGTAATAAAAGGGGAACAGTAAGAGTGCTGCCAGAACAAGATATGAAAAAAAGAAATAAAAGGAACAAAAAGGTACAAGACTCAAAGAATCAACCTGGAACTGGAGAAATGTATTGGAAAAAACTATGAGTATGCATGATGTGGTCAGGACTTTACATACATCTACACACACGCACACATATATATATATAAATATATATATATATATATATATATATATATATATATATATATATATATATATAATTATATATATACTATAGATAGAGAGATAGCTATAGAGATACATATTCGTTTGTTAGCTTGTTTGCTAGGAGAAGCCATTCTCAGGTATGATGTGGAGTAAATACAGGTATAAAGATATTAGAAACTACTCACGGAGTAAGACAAGATAAGTTTATTTACACAACACTAGGATACACTTTTGCATTCAATGTTTCATCAGGCAATATTACCTGAGGAAGCAGTGAAAGTTTATACTAGCATTGTTAAATAAACTTGTTTTACTCCATGCGTGGTTCCCAATATCTTTATACTTGCATTTTTGGAATTTTGGATTATATGGATTTATCTCTTAAGAATTGTTTTTTTTTTTTTGAGGATGATAGGAAATAAAAGCAAACTTTTTAGTCAAACTGTTCATGCCTCAATTACTCATTCTGAATGTCCAGGATTCAATTATTGGCTGAAGCACTTAATTCTTTCTACACACTCCACGGTATATGTGTATCATATTCCTATGTATTTTAATGCAAAATTGTTTGTGTAGCCACTGTTTTGTTCTAGGAAATGTTTTATCTAGTCTCTTCAGTTTTATAGCTAATAGTGGGAAAACATGATATTCTGAAATGGATGGGTTCACTTTCAAGCAATAGTACTGAATTATGTTTCAGATGTGTTTTTACGAACTCTCAGTAAATGAAGACAGCACATATTCCGTATGTAATTACTTTCGTAGTCACTGATTTCATGCTGTGAAGTATTAAGGTGGTAGAAGTATATTTATATTCTAGTTCTTTTAATAATGCAGCTGGTATTTTTGTATACATGTATCTTGTAGACTTAGGTAAAGGATCCAAGTGCAAGTCTCAGGTGAAGTGCTTCATTCTTTATCAGGTTTATTAGTAGGTATCTAAACCATTCATTTTATTTTTTGTGAGATTATGTATCTGTACTTCAGGGACATTTCTTTGGATGGGCACACCTTGTATACATTGTGGTACAATAGGTATCTAAAAGTGTATGTTATGAAATTGCAGGCAAAGTACAAGTGACTAATGTTACTTTGCATTTCAATTTCTTCCCAAGAAATTCTGCAGCTCCAGATTTTTGCCCCATATTCCTCCTAGAAAGGAGAGAAGGTGCTAAATAATAACAGGCATTTGAGTTTTAGATGTCATATCCTTTAGAAAAATGCATACGAACATAACTCCTGTTATTCTAGCAATGTTCTAAGTTCATGAGAGCAATATTTATAATCTGTCCCTATTTATGTTGGGCTTTGTCCAGATATTTTTCACTAAAAGGTTGAGGTGTGTGAGAGGGAGTGAAATGCCCTAGTTAAGAGTTAGGCAGGTGGATTTTGAAGTGATTTTTGAAGGAATTGTAAGCTTCAAGGGAAAAGAAGTTTACTGCTGCTCATGTTAAGTCTGCTTAAAATGTGAAACAGTTTTGTTTAGCAAATGGTATCACTATTGCGGTATAGAATTTTAAAGCAGTGTTAGTAGCACAGCAGGTAGCATACTTGCATACTGATGCAGACGGCTATAGGTTCTACTCCCACAGCATATGTAGATTTGTATTTTAAGGGGGGTGGAGTGTTGCAGTCCTGACTATGTCCTTCTTTGGATGTAATAACTATCAACTTGTTTTTCAGGTTACCACCCATTCCCTATTGCAATATACCAGCTTTCCATTTTTTTAATGCAACATAGGCAGTGTATTCTTCAAGGGCAGCAGGCATTGAATTTGTAGATGAAACACAGAAATATAAAGTTGTTTTCTAGCAACAACCTCTTCATTAGTTTCAGATCTCTATAATGTGGAGGTATTCAGATGACTTTTACTTCTGCAGAGATCGTACATACTGACTGACATTGATGGATTGTAATGACAAAAGTTTAAGTGGTCTTTTATGGCTGCAATGTTTTGAATTGGGCAGTTTGTCATTATTGGTTAATATGTTTTGTTTTATTGCTTGCTGGAAAAACATTCAAAACTATAAATTTAAAACATACCCTAACAAGTGGTGCTGCATTATAGAAGGGATATAATTAAATTATTATAATTAATACAATCTGTATATATTATCATCATATGTATAAATATGTACACTTCTTATGCATGGCTACTCTTGCTTATCGCAGTAACAGGAAGGATACTGTAATGGTTGTGTCAAGAAAAAAGGTCTAAAGCTTTCAGTTAAGCATATGAAGTTGTTCACATCAGTGATAATGCAGACCCAGTTTCTTATAACTAAGGGCCAACCATTTCCCTCGCCCACTCAGTAAAACTAATCTTGAAAAAAGAATTAATAATGTGCATATATATTAGGTCAATTGGAGTTATCTATAAAAAGATGAAGTGATGATTTGCAACTGTGTCAATGTTAGGATTATGAAGAAATGCTTGATTAAGCATTAATTAAAAGATATACATAATTTAGTGACTGCACACAGTTTAAGTTAAATACAACTATAATGTGTCGTGCATTCAGAGCACAGAATGCCAGCTTTTATTTAAACATCAACTTGTGTTACTGAGAGCTAATCTTGGAAGCCAAAGAACACTAGTGTTATAAACTAATCTGTTTAAATCTGTATAATCTGAACAGGCTCATGGGCCTCAGTTTAGTGTCCTACATGAGAAATACTGAGCTAATGAACGCTAGTCCCCAGAAGTTGTTTCTAAGTCACTTACAAATAAATAAATAAAACAAGGGGGAGTATTTTGAGATAAGACAAATACCTTGTCTTTATGGTAGGTAAAAAGTCAAAAGGAAAACTCTGTTAGTATTCAGGTAAATAAAATTATTATTAACAATGAATGAGAATTTATTCCAGTATAGAGAACTGAACAGCCAAGCCTTCTTGATCACAATTCAAAAGGGTTGCCATCTGAAAGTTCCCTTGAGTTAGTTGCAATGTACATGGGGTATGTTAAAAAAACTTATCATGGATTCCTAATGAAATCTAGATACCTGTAATCATTGTAGAAGTAAAGCATAAGACAGTATACACACTGAGAATTTTGAACAGTGTTTATGGCAACTGGGGAGAAATAGCCAAGTAATGGGACCCTGTAATGGCTGCGTGGGGGGAGAGACTCTGTGGGTGGAGGGGGTGGGGCTGTGTAGGCGGGGCTCTGGGTTTGCACCCCCCCCCTGCAAAAAATCCTGCATGCCCCCTTGACAGTATGACTAACAAGGGCTGCAGAGTAATGCATGCAATATTCTCTAATACACAATATGACTAACAAGGGTTGTAGAGTAATGCGTGTAATATTCTCAAATACACAGTATGACTAACAAGGGCTGTAGAGTAATGCATGCAATATTCTCAAATACGCAGTATGACTAACAAGGGCTGTAGAGTAATGTGTGCAATATTCTGAGACACAGAGTATGACTTACAAGCTCTGTAGTGTAATGTGTGAAATATTCACAAATACATGGTATGACTAACAATCTGTACGGTAATGCATGCAATATTCTCAAATACACAGTATGACTAACGAGGGCTGTAAAGTAATGTGTGCAATACTCTCAAATACACAGTGACTAACAATCTGTAGAGTAATATGTGCAGTATTCACAAATACACAGTATGACTAACAAAGGCTGTAGAGTAATGCATGCAATATTCTCAAATTCACATTATGACTAACAAGGACTGTAGATTAATGCATGCAATATTCTCACATACTCAGTATGACCAACAAGGGGTGAAGCGTAATGCGAGCAATATGCTCAAATACACAGTATGACTAACAAGTACTGCAGAATAATGCATGCAATATTCTCAGCTACACAATATGACTAACAAGGGCTGTAGAGTAACATGTGCAATACTCTCAGGTACACAGTATGACTAACAAGCGCTGTAGTGTAATGCATGCAATATTCTCAATTAGACAGTATGACTAATAAGGGCTGTAGAGTAATGTGGGCAATATTTTCAGATATGCAGTATTACTAACAAAGGCTGTAGAGTAATGCGTGCAATATTCTCAGATATACAGTATGACAAACAAGGGCTGTAGAGTAATTTGTGCAATATTCTCTAATAAACAGTATGTCTGTGTATTTGAGAATGTTGCACACATTACTCTACAGCCCTTGAGCATGAGTTAGGATTACAAAAAACATATGTGGCTGAGCCAGGTATGCAAATAAGGTACATAAGGAAAGCTGGTAGTGGAATGCAGAAGTCCAGGAAGTCACCAAAAGATAGAAGGAGTGCAGGAAGAAGTGGGAGATAGAAAAGACTGACCAGGCTAGGAAGGACTACTGGTTGGCTAACAAAGAAGGTAAGAAAGAAGTTGCAATAGCAAAGAATAGGGCATCAGAGGCACTGTGCCAACTTCTGGAAAGTGACTCAGTAAGGGGCACAAAGAAACTACATCAGGTTGCAAGGCAAAGATAGAAAGATAAAAAGATAGTCAGACACTTTTCATAAGGGATGCCGGCAACAACCTGCTCACCAGTCCACAGGACATCAAAGGCAGATGGTAGGAGTATTTCCAGCAGCTTCTGAATGAAGAAAACCTCACAGAAGCTGTACTGCCCCAGAAACAGCCTACAATGAGAGAAGAAGAGGAACCGACCATAGAAGAAGTAAGAACAGCACTAAGGAAAATGAAGTCAGGGAAAGCAGGAGGGTCAGATGAGATCTCAGCAGATATGATATAGTTGCTGGGTGAGATAGGGGAGAAATGGCTCCTGAGGGCACTAATAGCAGTGTGAAGAGAAAGGCATATCCCAGATGACTGGAGAATAAGCATCCTCATGCCATGTACAAGAACAAAGGGGACATCCACAACTGTGGGCAGTACAGAGGCATCAAACTCCTACCAGATTGCATGAAAGTTCTGGAGAGGGTGATTGATAAATGGATACACAGAGTAGTAGAATGTAAGATGGGAAATGAGCAGTTTGGATTCAGATCAGGATGCAGAACAACTGACCCAATGTTTGTAGTGAGACAGATACTTGAGAAGAAGCTAGAGATGAGGAGGGAGTCCAACTGGGCATTCCTAGACTTGGAGAAAGCATATGACAAGGTCCCAAGAAAGCTGATCTGGGCAGTACTGTGGTGGTTTGAAGTCTCAGAAACATTGGTATAATTAGTGCAAGCTATGTACAGGGACTCAGTGCCTCAAGTACGAACAGTGGTCGGCCTCAGGGAGGGGGTCCCAGTGGGAGTGGGTGTACACCAGGGTTCTGCTTTGAGCCCACTGCTGTTCATACTGGTGATGGACTACATTAGCAAACAGGTTGGAGGGGTCAGAGCAACAAAGTTGCTGTATGCAGATGATGTGGCTGTGCAGGCAGACTCTGAGCTAGAACTTCAGCAAAGGATAGGAGAATGGAATGCAAATCTGAAGGCACATGGGATGAAACTAAGCACAGATAAGACAGTGGTAATGGCAGAAAATTGGGGAAATCAGAACAAGATTAGAATAGAGATAAAATGGAAGATAGTGGAACAGGTAAACAGCTTCAACTATCTGGCAGGAGTGGTTGAGGAGAAAGGTAGTCTGAATGAAGAGGTCAAAGCTAGAATCAGAGGGGCTGCAGCCAATTGGCAGAGTGTCAGATGTAGTCTATGACAGAAGAATGCCAAAGAAGCTGAAAAGTAAGGTGTACAAGACAGTGATGCAACCAGTACTACTGTATGGTACAGAAACCTGGGCAGTAAAGGCAGAACAGTTGAAGAAGCTAGAGGTGATGGAAATGAAGTGCCTGAGAATGGTGGTAGGGTGCACACTGTGGGACAGATGAAGAAATGATGACATAAGAGCAAAAGCCAAAGTAGCTCCAATTGCAGAAAAGATCAGAGAACAGATTACAGCAGTTTGAGCAAATGTGCAGAAAAGCAGAAGAAAATGTGATGAAGATGATTTGGGACAGACAGGAAGAAGATAAGAGAAAACAAGGATGTCCAGCAAAGAGGTGGATGGATTGTGTGAAAGAAGATCTGCGACAGTCAGGCATGAGTGTTGAAGAAGGCAGGAGTGTGGCACTGAATCGAGAGAAATGGTGACAGTTAACACGACACCCCGACCCCATGTAGAAAACTGGGAAAAATGGGGCTGCGGCTGCTGATGATGATTAGGTTCATAGGTTCATAGGTTTATACTAGGCTATCTGCCCTAAGGCATTTATAAGCCTAGCCCAAATTATTGTGGCTTACGCCACCCCTTATATGAAAAAATACTGTGCCCATTAGTTTGTTGTGCCTCTGTCCAGCAGTGACACAGAGATGATTCCTGGGGTAAACCTACGATCTCCCATCCACAGGTCTAGATTTCTCTTGAACAGAGTCAGCGAGGTGCTCTGCCTCACATGGACCGGGATTTTATTCCACAGCATAGGGAGTCTCTGAGTGATAAATCTATCCCTCCAGCACGTCCTATTTATATCCGTGCTAAGGTTTAAGTCGCTTGCTCTAGTGGTTTTGGTGGATTTGGATTTTTGAGGTGGAGCATGTCCATTAATTCCGGGTTGGACATGGCCTTGTATGTCAGGCACATGTCACCTCTGAGCAGACGGTATGCGACTGAATAGAGCTGGAGTTTCTTCAATCTGGCAGCATATGACAGATTTTGGAGTCCTTTATCCTTTTGGTGAGGAACTTTTGGGGTCTCTCCAATTGCTGCAGATGTCGGGTGAGATACATCCCGAATGGGGCATTGTACTCGATCATTGGTCTGATAAGTGAAGAGTACAGGGAACAATGACCTCACTAGATCTGGATGTGAATCCTTCATGATCAGGTGGGCAATGTAGAAGGTCTTTCTAACCACTTTAGCAATGTGAGTGTCAAAGAAAGGCCACTGTCAACCTGGGTCCCCAGGTCCCTGATAACCTCTTCTGTGCTTAGTGGATTGCCACCTATATGGTAGCTTGGGGTTACCTTGTTTTTCCCGAAGGGTATGACTATACATTTTTGGCGTTTAACTTCAGGCCATGGCTCTGGCACCAGCTATCTGTTTCCGTGAGTCCCTTCTGAAGGATATCCGTGTCCGATGCACTTTCCACTATGGCCCAGTTTGCAGTCGCCTGCAAACTTTGTCAGCCAAAGTCCTCCCATGTTGGCCTGTACTTCTGAGAAGTAGATGCCAAACAATAGGCGAAGGACCGAGCCCTGTGGGACACCACTTGTGACCGGCTTTGAGTCTGACACAGCGCCAGCAACTCTAACCCTGTGGGTTCTGTCCTTAAGCCAGTTTGCAACCCATCTTGTGACATATGGGTTTACATTTAAGCTGGTAAGTTTTTCTACACTAGCCCAGGCGGGTATTGTGTCGAAAGCCTTTGCAAGGTCAAGGTAGGCTGTATGGACTGCCTTTCCCTCATCAATGGCCTTGGTGGCTGTTTCGAAGTAGTCAACCAAGTTCAAAAGGCATGATCTTCCCTTGACAAAGCCAAACTGGGACGGGTCCAATGTCTGCAAGTCCCTATATCTTTGTTTATGAGCTCCATTATGATTCTCTCCATAGCTTTGCAGACTAGACTTGTTAAGCTTATGGGGCGGTAATTACCAGGGTCCGTAGAGGCACCGCCTTTGTGGAGTGGGACCACAGTTGCCGTCGCCACTCCTTGGGCACGTATCCTGTGGTAAGGCTAAGATTAAACAGCTGCCTTATGTGCGGGTTTAATTCCTCATTTAGCTCGTGTAGCACACAGCCGGGACACCATCCGGTCCCATTGATTCTGTGTTTTAGCTTTAGAGAGAGCAGCTTTCACCTGCATTTGAGATGTCCGGGAGGCTACACTCGGCTGGGATAGTTATCTCTCCTTTAGGGGAGAGGGGATGAAGTTTGCACTGAACCTGTCTGCCAGTATGTTGGCAATGTCTGTGGGTTCAGTGATTTTGTATAATTTTGGACTAATTCTGAGCATATCTGGGAGTTTCCACCCAGGTTCCTAACATAGCTGAAAAGGCCTTATGATTGCCCTTTGAATCCATGGCAATTTTTCTCTCAAAATTGGCCTTAGTTGATTTTATGAGTGCTCGTATTTTTTACTAATAATGATCAGGGTGACTTCCCTTTTATGGATTTTGTTCTATCATGTAATAGCTTTCTCCTCTTATTGTAAAGTTTGTTAATGGCTGGGGTCCACCAGACTGGACGTTGCCCTTTGTGGAAAGAGTCTTGGTTTTATTTGGGATTGCCTGATCCATGCAGTCCTGGAGGTGTTCATAGAAGGCATTTGTAAGGGCTTCGCAGCTTGGGTTGTGGTTTCCTCTGGCTCAGGGGCCTTGAAGGATACCACACCAGTCTTGAGTAGTGTGAAGTTTGCTTTAGAGAAGTTCTTCACTATGGTCTTTTGCTTGGGGTGGCGGGATGTGGATTTCCAGTGAGATTAGTTTATGATCAGATCTCACCAATGAGGGATATACTTCGGTGTGGAGCATTTTGTCCCCATGTTTGTGACAATGAGATCTAGTATATTTTCTCCTCTCGTGGGAACAGTGACTAGCTGTTCCATGGCATTTGAATTTATGAACTCCAGGAACCATTGGGCTAGAAAGTTAGGGCTTGAGTAATGTTCCCAGTCTATATTCGGTAGTTGAAGTCACCCAATATGATGGTGTTTGGAGATACATTTATACCCTCCAGTGTCTTCAGGAAGGCTGTGTGGGGTTCCTGAGTTTGAGAGGGTGGCCTGTAGCATGCTACAATTTGTAGAGCAGTTTTGCCTATGGTTAGTTGCACCTGGATGGTTTCCTAAGCTTATGCGTTGCCACCAACCTGGAGGTGTGAGTATCCTTTATGAATATGGATACACCTCCTTTTGTGGTGTGGTCCGGTTTTGGGGCGGGCATGATATGAGGTAAAACCTAATAGTGCCGGGGTGCTCTCAGGAGCCTTGAACCAGGTTTCAGTTACAGCACAGACATCGATGTTCTCCATACTGAGAAGGGCCTCGAGTGCGTGCATTTTGAGATTTAGACTTCTGGCATTGAGCAGCATTACCCTCAGTTTCTTCCCATTTTTGTTTTCTAGGGTGGTAGGTTTAGAATTTGAGCCTTGCCTAAAAAAGGCACTATGGGGGTGGCAAGAGATGATGATGATGACTGTAGTGTAATGCATGCAATATTCTCAAATACACAGTATGATTAAAAAGGACTGTAGAGTAATGTGTGCAATATTCTGAAAAACACATTATGACTAACAGGGGTTGTACAGTTGACAAGATAAATTTGATATGTTCTTTGCTAGAAATTATTTTAGAAAATAACGTATTTATATTTAGAGATGACTATTTTTTGCAGAAGATTGGCATGGCTATGGGCACACCTTGTGCCAATAGCTATGCCAGTCTAGCCTTAGTAGAATGGGAGCATAATGCATTTTTGTCTTTAGAATCTTATTTAGATAAATTAATTTGGTATACCCATTTTGTCGATGATATGTTTTTCCTATGGAAAGGGACTAAAAATGATCTGGACTCATTTATAGAATATCTTGGTAGTACCACCACCTTTTTAAAATTTACCAGTAAAATTTCTGACAATGAGATAGACTTTCTTGATGTGAAAATTAAAAAGTCTGATTTGATAGGAATTCAAACCAGTATGTATAGAAAATCCACCAGAAGGAATGCATTACTGCATAACAACAGCATGCATCCACAATTTGTAAAAAATAACATAGTGAGAGCACAAATATTGAGACTTATGAGATTACATAATGAAGGTGTATCACTCGAACTGACTTTGGTAAATCTTAAAACTTAATTTTTAGAGAGAGGCTATTCCAGTAAGATGTTTGATAAACAGGTTCTTGAGCTGACTAAAATTAGGGATACTAGAGGGAAACATTATTTCTCCAAGAAGGCATCAGATACTTCGGAGAAAAATGTCAATAGACTTAGATGTTCCATAATATACAGTAGCGATATTGGTGACTTCTGTGATATATTTAATAGAAATTGGAATATTTTAAGTACAGCCAAAGATCTTGAAGGTTTAATAGACAATAGACCACATTTTGTCTTCAAGAATAAAAAATCCCTGAAGCGTCAGCTATGTTATAACAGCAATACAAGGAAGAATTGTGATTTGTCCCAGAGAAAAGGCACCTATGCATGTAGAAATTGCTCGGCCTGTAAATATATATATATTCTTGTTCTGTATTCAAACATCCTAGGTTAGGCTTTGAAGTATATGCCAAATATTATGCAGATTGCAGAACTAAGAATATTGTTTATTTTGCATTTTGCGCAGTTTGCCAGGCTTATTATATTGGTAAACCAATGGCATGTTGCTCCAAGAGCATTACAGGGACATTTTAAATAAAAGGGAGACAAATGCCCTGGCAAAACATGTAGAGGTAGTTGGTAACACACATTTCTTTAAATTTTTAGTGTTAGAAACTTTACAGGAAGGAATGAGAGGTGGTGACTTGATTAACAGAACAGAAACAGCTGAACACAGGTGGATTCTAAAATTAAATGCATATAATTCTCCAGGTATTAATGAAACAGTTTCCTTGAAGCCATTTTTAAGGAATAGAGCTCTTAAACATTGATTATATCAAGATGTTTTATTATATTTTTTATACCTACTTGATATAGTTTTTAAAGAATTTTTTAATCACATATTTATTGTATTATAGGTTTATTGATTAATTGCTATATATGCTTTGATATTTAAATAGGAGTCAACTTGTTGTTTTAATCAGTCTGATGACGCAGTTTGAGAGACCGTGAAAACGCTTACTGTTTGTTGAAGTATTAAAAGAGATGTCTACAGAACTACAGACGTGGTGGAGTGACTCATTTATTTGTTTTTTCTGGGACTGTTTGCTTTTTATGAGCCTATCCTTTACCAGAGCGTTGGTATTGTTTTTTCATTTCACACAGTATGACTAACAAGGGCTGCGGAGTAATGCTTGCAATATTCTCAAATACACAGTATGACTAACAAGGGCTGTAGTATAATGTGTGCAATATTCACAAATACATGGTATGTCTAACAATCTGTAGAGTAATGCTTGCAATATTCTCAAATACACAGTATGACTGACAATAGCTGTAGTTTAATACATTTAATATTCTCAAATACTCAATGTGACTAACAGTGGCTGTAGAGTAATGTGTGCAATATTCTCTAATACACAGTATGACTAACAAGGGCTGTAGAGTAATGTGTGCAATATTCTCAAACAAACAGTATGGCTAACAGGGGCTGTAGAGTAATGCGTGCAATATTCTCAAACAAACAGTATGACTAACAAATGCTGTAGAGTAAAGCGTGCAATATTCTCAAATACACAGTATGACAAACAAGGGCTGTAGAGTAAAGCATGGAATATTCTCAAATACACAGTATGACTAACAAGGGCTGTAGTGTAGTATGTACAATATTCAAATAGTGTGAGTAACAAGGGCTGTAGAGTAATGCATGCAATATTCTCAAATACACAGTATGACAAACACGGGCTGTAGAGTAATGTGTGCAATATTCTCAAATATACAGTATGACTAACAAAGACTGTAGAGTAATGTGTGCAATATACTCTAATACACAGTATAACTAACAAGGGCTGTAGCATAATGTGTGCAGTATTCTCATATACATAGTGTGACTAACAAGGACTGGAGAGTAATGTGTGCAATATTCTCAAATGCACGTTATGACTAACAATGGCTGTAGAGTAATGTGTGCAATATTCTCAAATACACAGTATGATTTACAAGGACTGTAGAGTAATGCATGCAAAATTCTCAAATTCACATTATGTCTAACAAAGACTGTAGATTATTGCAGGTAATATTCTCAAATACTCAGTATGACTAACAAGGGCTATAGAGTAATGCGTGCAATATTCTCAAATACACAATATGACTAACAAGGGCTATAGAGTAAAGTGTGCAATATTCTTAAATACACAGTATGAATAACAAGGACTGTAGAGTAATGCATTCAATATTCTCATATACACAGTATGACTAACAAGGGCTATAGAGTAATGCGTGCAATATTCTCAAATACACAATATGACTAACAAGGGCTATAGAGTAAAGTGTGCAATATTCTTAAATACACAGTATGAATAACAAGGACTGTAGAGTAATGCATTCAATATTCTCAGATACACAGTATGACCAACAAGAGCTGTAGAGTAATGCATGTAATATTCTCAAATTCACATTATGACTAACAAAGACTGTAGATTATTGCAGGCAATATTCTCAAATACTCAGTATGACTAACAAGGACTGTAAAGTAATGAGTGTAATATTCTCAAATACACAGTACGACTAACAAGGACTGTAGACTAATGCATGCAATATTCTCGTATATGCAGTATGACTAACAAGGGCTGTAATGTGTGCAATATTCTCAAATACACAGTATGACTAACAAGGGCTGTAGAAGTTTACAGGGTGGTCACATTTGAGGTAATCAGGATAAACATGGACAACACTATCTATCACTCCCATGTCTGACTGTGATAAAATGTTTCTAGATACATTACTGGACAAATCTAAAGGATTGTTAAAGTCATTTACTGTATAGAAAATGATCTCTTTGAACAAAATTATGAAATGTAGAAATGCAATGCTGAAACATATATACTGGGTTTAACATACATGAAGCAAAACAGGGCCATCGATGTTTTCCACAAAGTGTAGAGAAAATTGGACTTGTATTTCAGTGACAACTTGTACAACATATCCCTGAATTGTGACCATGGCCTAGATGTAGAAAATGGATGGTGAATGAGACAGACCCAGGTTTCATAACGGCCTCCTCTGAAAATGGGTATTCATTTGCAGTCAGACTTTCCTGGCAAACAAGTGTCAATAAATAAATAAGGGGGTGCAACTGAGATCATTCTTCGGATTGGCAGATTATGATCATGAGGTTTTATTGAATCTTATGATGGTTCATTAGGAAGGGTGCATATGGAAGTAATCTTTATGGTAGCAAAAAAAAAAAAGGATGGTGCTGTCAGATGCTTCACATTATGGAAGTGGTATTGTTATTTTGGATAGAGTTGAACTTTCTCCAAGCAATTAGAGCTTTATAAAGCATTGTGAGCAGTGAATGTAGTGTTGTTTGTTTTTAATTCAGTATGGAATCTGGTATTTCAGACCGCATAATCCAGTACTGGGTAAACATCAGTTCTTTATTTATTAAATTCTATGAATCAGATCGATCTTACAGGGTAGGCCCTTTCCAGCAGACAAAACACTCCTCTAATATAATATTTATACTCACCTATAACAAGACTTACAACACTTGTTAAATGAGTTATGCCGTGTTCTGGTGTCACACATACACAGTTATGTGCTTTTATTAGGATGACAAAAGTACAGGAGGCTTTAATACAAATTGGGGCATCTGGAATTCTTATTAGGGCTGTAAACTAGGACATGTGCCCTAGTACTCACTTTAATGCTGCTGTTTTCAGAGAAGGCATGCAAGGAGGACAGGCAACCTAAAGGGAAGGGGGAGGTGCTGGTAAATTGCCCTAGGCTGGACACTTGTGGTAACAAAAAAAAAAGTTGAATTTCTCTCATCAGGGAGGGGTTATATGAAAACCGAGGAAAGTAATGATGCCTTAGCATGTCACTGCTGGCATAGGAGCCCAGGCACACATCTGATTCACACCTGCACCTGCAGCAATCTCCTGCTGCCTATGTGTATAGAGTGAAGAAATAGCTCCTCTTTTAAAGCTTACAGAAATGTGATAGTGTACCCAGAAGTAGTATTTTTAATGGAATTTTCTTCTTTCATTGTCATCTTCACTTCAACCACAACGTGTTAGTGACCCAGAGGTACAGTATGTGGCATCTCATGGAATACTAAGATGCCCTTGTCCTGAGTGACTAGTGGCTTAGTATCTGAGGGTCTGTGTCTGTACTCCAGTTAGATACCAACCTGATTTGGGGATACAGAGTGCACTGGAATGATCTGTTCCAGGGCATTATTTTTCAGCTAAACACCACCTCCATTCTGGGAGGTAGGGCACCCTTGACTACCCCATGGGTTTTGTACCCATGCTTGATGCAAACTAAGGTTTAGAATATAGAGGACATTCTGACAGCCTGTCTTGGTATGCTGCATTTGAGCTGGGCCCAGCCCTGTTCTGGGAGACAGGGTAAACTGGGACTCCATGGACACCTAGTACCAGCTGAAGACAATCCCATCTCTAGAAGGTAGTGTGTAGTGGGACGACCCAGGGGGTCTGTACTGGCGATGGACACCAACCCATTCTGAGAGGCAGTGAAAACTGGAGTGTCCTATAGCACTTGTTACCCAGCTAAATACCAGTCTGGTTTTGAGAGGCAGTGAGTACAGGGGTATCACAGAGTAGTGTAACCACAGAGGGTAACAGGTACCCATGTATCATTTCTCTCATTTTATTTATTTATTTATTTTACATTTGTTAACCGGGCTAGTCTAACTGGATATATTTCCATTTTCAGCAGAGGCCCAGGGAGAAAAGCTCCACATATAGACAAGAAAGATACCACATAAGCAAAAAAATAACAGATTAAAATCTGGTAGGACGTAGACAGGGAACATTGTTTAAAAAAAAAGAAATAGGATTTTAACTTCCTAGACAAGGTAATTAACAACATATTAAAGGTAATTAACAACATATTAAACATTATTTCATATTTTAAAACCACGAAGAGAAAGCGTAAAACCAAGGAAAAGAGAAACAATAATAGAAAGAGAGAACAGATTTATAAAAGATATGTACTGTCTGGAAAAGAGGCAATAGCCATAAGGAGGAGGAAGTCAAATTTTTAATCAGGATTAGCACAGGGACACATCCAGTGGCTTTTAAGGTAGATTCTGAGTTTTTGTTTAAACAGAACAGTAGATGCAATGGAAGTAAGTTCGGTAGGAAGTTGATTCCAGTGTTTCCCAATGGTATTGGAGAAAAGGGAATCACCAGCTAGGTTATTAGATTTGGTTAATGTAACTAGCAGTTTGCTTGAAGAGCGGAGTGAGTTCAGATTAGAGTAAGGGGTTAAGAGGTTAGAAAGTACAGGTGTATTATGAGGTTGGTAGAAAGCTCTTTGGACAAACATAAGTTGGGAAAGAAGCAACATGTTTGTCAGTTCAAGCCAGTTAAGTTCCTGCAGATTCAGACAGTGGTGAGTTCTGAATTGCTTCCCAGTAACAAATCTAGCTATATTATTGTACGTGGTAGATAGTTTAGAGAGATTGTTTTTCTTGAGGTTAGTATTGATTGGTGAAGCATAGAGAAGAGTGGAAATAAGATGAGAGTGGGCAAGAGTAGCTTTGGCTGGGGAGGTTAAGAAAGTTTTAATTCTATAGAGAGAGCTGAGTTTCCTGTTTACAGATTTAATGGTATTGTTGATATGACAGTCAAAGGTAAGATTGTTGTCAATCGTGACACCTAGCAGTTTAGAATTAGAGTCAGGTGATATAAGGGTTCCATTATTAGATAAGATAGTGAAGTCTAATGTAGGGGATCTGGTAGTAGGCTTAAAGAGTAGGAGTTTAGTTTTTTTTGCGTTTAGGAGTAGGCAACGTTTTAGGAACCAAGTTTCAACTTTGGAAAATACAGCTTGTGTATTAGTTTGAAGTTCAGAAATGGATTTAGCAGAGCAAATTAGTGTGGAGTCGTCAGCATATTGTATGCATGTAGCCTGGGGAATAGCTACTTGTAAGTCATTTATAAAGAGGGAGAAAAGAAGAGGTCCGAGAATAGAGCCTTGGGGGACCCCAAGTGAAATTGGGAGAAGAGATGAGAGTTTGTTATCCCAGAGGATGGCCTGTTTCCTGTTAGTGAGATAGGAACTAAACCAGTGGACAGCCTTAGATTCTAAGGAAAGAGATTCGAGAATTTTTAAGAGGAGAGAGTGGTTAACCATGTCGAAGGCTTTGGACAGGTCAATAAAGAGAGCTGAAGACAGGATGTTATTATTGCGATTCTTGTTAATAAAGTCTGTAAAGGAGAGGAGAGCAGTGATTGTGCTATGAAAGGGCCTAAAGCCATGTTGACAGTTAGTAAGAATGTTATTTTTTATTAAGTGGTTCATTAACTGATGGTGAACACATTTTTCCATTATTTTTGCGAGTGGGGACAAGAGAGCTATTGGCCTATAATTAGAATATTCATAGGAGTTACCTCCTTTATGTAAGGGTATGATGTGAGAGATTTTCCAGATGTCAGGTATGGTTTCTTCATTTATAGTTCTATTAATAAGAATGGATATGGGATAGGCTATTTCAGAGGCTGCTTTTTGAAGGAATTCCGATGGAAGCTGGTCAGCTGAGGGGGTGCATGGTTTAAGTTTGTGGATACATCTCTGTATAAAGGTAGTGGAGATGGGTTGTAGCCTAAAGGTTGGTAGTTTGGAGGATGCATGGTCAAGGATGCTAGTGTTGTCACTGGAGAGATGGGAGGCCAAGGAATTAATAGTATCAGTGAAGAATGAGTTGAAAGTATTGGCAGTATCAAGGGGAGAAATTCTATCAGACCCAGAAGGGGAGGGGTGGTAGTCTGTCCAGGGTGAAGAAGTCTGTTTAGGGTTGACCAGAATTTTTGAGGGTTATTGTGATTCACTTGCTGGAGATTACTATAATAGCTCCTTTTATCAGAGAGGATAGCTTTTTTGGTACTGTTTCTTAGGTGCCTAAAGGTCTGTTGGTCTATGGGAGATTTGCTAGTTCGCCATTTTATCCAAGATTTGTTTCTGAGTAACATTTTTTGTCTTGTATCTTTAGATAGCCAGGGGGCAGGTTTAGATTTAATTCGGATGGAGCGCGATGGGGCATGATTATCTAGAATTGTTAGGAATGTGGTGTTAAAGTAGAGAACAGCTTCTTCAAGAGGAAGTGTCTTTAGTGGGTTCCAGTTACAGGCATTTAGTTCAGTTTTAAATTGGATAGGATTGAAACATTTGAGATCACGTAGGGTCCTATAGATAGGAGAATTGGTAGAGGCATTCTTTTGTCTTATAATATAGGTTAGATTGTGGTCACTAATGTCATCAGGTAGCGTTCCGGACTGATATTTTAGTAGAGGTTTGTTTACGGGAATCCAATCTAGAATACTTTCTTTGTTATTAGGTTTGTTAATCCTAGTAGAGGTGTTTATTGTCTGAGTAAAGCCATGGAGATTAATATGAGATGCTGGGTTGTTAGTGTTTATTGAGGACCAGTCAAGGTTGAGGTCTCCAAGTATTATGGTTTCTTGTGGGTAGGTGAATGTGGCCCAACTGAGGATATTTTCTATGGTAGTGGAGTTATTTCCAGGAGGTAGATATATACAGATAATATAGATAGACTTTTTAGGGTTTAGTTGCAGCTTTGAGATAAGGAGTTCAGTCTTGGTAATGTCCAGGTTATCATAGGGTACTAAAGTTAAATTTAGTTCAGTTTTGAATAGTAGTGCTACTCCTCCTCCTTTTTTAGTTTTGCGGTCGAGTCTCAAGATATTGTAACCTGGAGGAATGATTTCAGTATCTTTAGTAAAGGGTTTTAACCAGGTTTCAGTTAAACAGAGAATATCAAAGGAGTGGTGTTCAAGAAGAGAGTGGAGATGGGTGATTTTGTTATTGACACTTCGGATATTAAGGTGCCCTATGAGTAAAGTATTTGTATTGGAGGTTGGTAATAGAAGGGATGAGTTTAGTGTAACAGGTGTGGCTTCAGATGAAGTATTTGAGGGTCCTGGGTTGGGGTGAATGTCGCCATCTACCAAGGTAGAGTGGTTGTATTCCAAGTAAGATTTGTTAGGGAAGTTCAGTAAGTATTTTAGTTTCCTAAGCAAGAGATTTTGAATTTTAATGTGAGACAGCCTATGATATCTGGCTAAGAGGTAACTAGAGGTAGATGTAATGTTTAAATGAGTAAAGTTTAGGCTTTTGAAATCTGAGGCTGTATGTTTGGGAAAGTAGTTAAAGTAGTAATTAGGTTTTGATTCATAAGAGGTTAAGATATAGGGTAGTGTGAGAGCAAAAGAAGTAATAAGCAGGAGTGTTAGTTTTTTCAGAGCAATTTCTTTTACAGAGGTCATGGATGGAGGTTTGTAAATTTTAGTGGACATGTTGAGGTGTGAATGAAAGGAATAGACAAAAGGACCTTGGCTAAGACTATAGTATAAGGAATAGAAGCTAGATGGATGAGTCAAAGTATGTATGTAGCTTTAAGTACGGAGGGGAGATAGGAGAGGTAATTGAGGAAGGTATAGTAGGGAGGGAAGTTGCAAATGAGGTAGGTGTCTAGAATAGGTGCAATTATAAAGGGGGTGTGGTAATTGAGGTATAAGGCTAAGGACACGTGGGGTAGGTGGGATAAGGGGGTAGGGAGGGGAGCGAAGCGGGGCAGAAACAGTTAGAGAAGAGAGCGTAATCAAGCAGCTTAGCAGGGAAGCTGAAACACTACGAGTTTCATATACTACGTAGTTTAGAAAGTAAGTATAGGAGAGTTAGGTAAAGAAACATGAAAGGGTACAGGCAGTATACAAGTACATAACAGGTACAAGGTATAAGTAAGAAAATATACAGTTCACAGAGTTAGGTAAAGAGTTAGGTAAAGAAACATGAAAGGGTACAGGCAGTATAGAAGAACACAACAGGTACAAGGTATAAGTAAGAAAATATACAGTTTACAGAGGGACACTGAGAGGGGTATTTGAAAGTAAGCAGGTAGTAATATGTAAGATACAGTCGTTTAGTGAAACATAAGGTAGGAAGAACCGAGAAAGGAGTGCAGCAGCCAGAAAAGTAATGGAGAGACCGTGAAGAGACAGAAAAGGCAAGGCAAGCGGGACGTCACAGCTATAGTAAGGCTAGCAGACGAGGGGGACTTCAGGTCAACCAGGGGCGGGGGGAGTAGCAAAAAATAAGTGAAAGGGGATAAGGTAACTAATAGAATACAGGTAAGCAAGGGACAGAAGCGACCTTAGCTGGTGCCACGTGTGTGCTACCCACAAGAGGACAGAAGCACCAAGTAATTAAACAAAATGGACGTACAGCCAATACAGGTGAGATTAGGAATCAAAAAAACATCACTCAAGAGGAGATAGGGGTGCTTCCTGGGTGCCAGCACAAATGGCCTGCCTTGTAGCTTCAGGGAAACCAAGAGAGATAAGCCGGCAGGGAGGGGACAACCCGATGAGGAGCACTAGGCTTTTAATGCTGGAATACAAAAAAAGAAAAGGAGGGTTAGGAAAACAAAAGGTAATAGAAAGAACAGAGGTGGTTAGCAATAGAGTGTGTAGAGAGGTACCGAAGTATAAAAAATACAGGTAACAGAGAAAAAAATATTTACAATTCACAGTAACAGGTATTCCAAGGCAATAGTCATTACTAGCAGCAACAGTTATAATGCATTAGTACATACAACTAGTGGTATTGAAGAAGGTACATTCAGAAATAGTGTTCAAAACAGGGTTCAAAACAGATGCTAGTGGAAAGTTCATTCACTTTACAAGCATTATAGTAGATATATGTTACATACAGGTCTAGAATCAATGCAGTGCATTTCTAAACAGTAAAGAAATGCATTAGGAGTTAACACTGTCCACACTGTACTGGGTACAAACTACAATAGAGCAGCGTTTTTAGTAATTGTGCTTTTAAGAAAAGAAAAAACCTATTAACGACTGTGTACAGTAGCTAAATCAGAACAAGCTACAATAAAACAATGCTTACTTCACTCATGCTTGTAGACGGTGGTGAAATACCACTTAATATCCTACCTGTATGACTCACTATAACTGGGCACCCAGCTTGCATTGTACAGTCACAATATAGCTGGTACCCCACTAGGCAAGCTTCCTAATAGTTGCTCCAGCTCCCTTTCTACTCCAGTGACTTATGACTCTTGTGTACACAGGTGGATAGCAGCACTGGATATGTCCTGCAGCTGTGTTAACGTTTTGGGGCTATCATGGCATTTTGTGAGTGACCCCTAGTACAGCATGTGGCTTGGCAGATCCCAGAGCATGAGTGAGTACAAGTGCAGGATGCCACAGCCAAAGGTAGTAGATGGGCAAGGACCTTTAGGGGATGATTTTCAAATGTCAGCTCTAGATTCTAGTTAAGGTGACCCACTTTCCCGGGTTCACAATTCAAATCAAGAAACAGCCTAATTAGAAAAAAAAAAAAAAAAAATATATATATATATATATATATATATATATATATATATATATATATATTATACAAATCAATTGTTATATATTTCCCTTCCTTTAATGTGTTAGGACTAAAGGTGTGGTAATACTGTTTAGTGTGTTAGGGTTAACAGTATAGTAATACTGTTTAGTGTGTTAGGAGTAAAGGTATGGTAGTATTAAGATACTGGATAGTGCTGTGTGTGTGTGTGTGTGTGTGTGTGTGTGTGTGTGTGTGTGTGTGTGTGTGTGTGTGTGTGTGTGTGTGTGTGTGTGTATGTGTTTGTGTGTGTGTGTGTGTCTAATAAGAAAGTGATATTTTTTCTTATCTCAACATATTGCCAGAGTTCCTTCTGCACATATGGTGTGAGCATGTGTGTGTGTAGGGCGGACTAAATTTCAGTACTTGTAGTTCTGTAGAATTATGCATAAAATGTTTTTATAACACCTTCAGAATGCATTTCCTTAATAAAGACTATTGTTACAAAAGAGTTTGACAAAAATGATGTCTTGTTTAGCTTGTTAGTGATGATGATAAACTCCTTTATTTTAAAAACAAGATGGTATTAAGATATTTAAAAAAACACCATACAAATGTAAGAAAATCCACAGAATGTCAACATGAAATGCACATTTTTTTACATTTGCATCTTGTTTCTCGAATGTGGATATAAAAGTTTAAAATAAACTTATGTTTTGTCCTTTTCATACTGCTAGTGCTGTATGCACTTCGCAAAATATAACTGAATAGGTACATTGTTCAAGTGTAGTAGGTTACCATTAAACCCCAACCCAATTACTTTTCAGCTTTACCTGTAGGTTAAGTATTTAGGTGACACAGTCAGAATCAAAAGATTTGTAATCTGTACAGAAAATGCTTTTTTTGTTTCAGCCCAATACATTGCAGACCATATCTATGAAAACTGCAAACTTCCCCTGAGGCTATGTGACCTCGGAATATTTTATATTAAGTAAGGGGTATAGGGGTGAAGCCCCTTTACCCAGGGCCTCTAGGTAATTCATTTTCTTTTTTATCCCGTCCCAAAGTACAGAGCCCAGTTGCTCCTTTGCCTACAACTAACCGACCCGGTCACTCTGCAGGAAGTGGGAATGCCTGGGCTAGGCAAGAGTCCTCCCTATTCATTCCTACCTGGGAATTCCAATGAGTTCATCCAATCTGTGACAAGTCAGGTAGTAGGGAGCAAGCCAGCCTACCATCTCCCTCGTTGGAGCACTCACCTCGGTGGTAGTGCATCTACAGGCTTTAGTGTAGGCGACAGAAACTCTAGTCCAAGCCTCGGCAAGCTGCTTTTCCAAGACCCTCAGGAAGAACATTTGCCATTCTCCTGGCATTTTGCAACTGCACACAGTTCTCAGGCTCTTAGCAATACATTTTAATTCCTACCACTGCTGTAAAGTTGTCTAGCCTGTAGCTGAAATACCAGGCTACCTCACTCTTAGCCAAGTTAGAGGTCATTGAACTCTCAGGAAATTTCACTCCAACCTGGCATTTGGTCATCAAACTCTTAACAGTGGCATCAGTTAAACTCACAATGGTGCTATAAAGTTATCAAGCCCCTCAAGCTGTTATAACGTTATCTGTCTCCCAGAACTGGAATTGGATAATCGAACCCCTGATGATGTTATCAGGTCATCTAACTACTAGCACTACTATTAGGTTATGTCATTCCAAGTACTGGCATCAGGAAATCGGACTCCTAGCACTGCTATTATGGACATGTAATTCCTAGTGTTCCTATCATCATCTGATTCCTGGCACTGGTATCAGGACATCTTACTCCTAGCACTGCTACTGAGACATCAAATGACTAATATAGTTGCATAATAAATGCCTAAAGCTGGTAATGCATCAGTAACACTTAGTACTGGTACAGCATCACTAACTCCCAGTACTGGTACAGCATCAGTAACTCCTAGTGCTGGTACAGCATCAGTAACTCCTAGTGCTGGTACAGCATCAGTAACTCCTAGTGCTGGTACAGCATCAGTAACTCCTAGCACTGGTACATCATCACTAACTCTCAGTACTGGTACAGCATCAGTAACTCTCAGTACTGGTACAGCATCAGTAACTCTCAGTACTGGTACAGCATCAGTAACTCCTAGCGCTGGTACAGCATCAGTAACTCTTAGTACTGGTACAGCATCAGTAACTCCTAGCACTGGTACATCATCACTAACTCTCAGTACTGGTACAGCATCAGTAACTCCTAGTGCTGGTACAGCATCAGTAACTCCTAGTACTGGTACAGCATCAGTAACTCCTAGCACTGGTACAGCATCAGTAACTCCTAGCACTGGTACATCATCACTAACTCTCAGTACTGGTACAGCATCAGTAACTCCTAGTGCTGGTACAGCATCAGTAACTCCTAGTGCTGGTACAGCATCAGTAACTCCTAGTGCTGGTACAGCATCAGTAACTCTCAGTACTGTCATGGCATCAGTAACCATTACTGCTGGTACATCATCACTAACTCTCAGTACTGGTACAGCATCAGTAACTCCTAGTACTGGTACAGCATCAGTAACTCCTAGTGCTGGTATAGCATCACTAACTCTCAGTACTGTCATGGCATCAGTAACCATTACTGCTGGTACAGCATCAGTAACTCCCAGTACTGGTACAGCATCAGTAACTCCTAGCACTGGTACATCATCACTAACTCTCAGTACTGGTACAGCATCAGTAACACCTAGTGCTGGTACAGCATCAGTAACTCCTAGCACTGGTACATCATCACTAACTCTCAGTACTTGTACAGCATCAGTAACTCCTAGTGCTGGTACAGAAACAGTAACTCCTAGTGCTGGTACAGCATCACTAACTCCCAGTACTGGTACAGCATCAGTAACTCCTAGCACTGGTACATCATCACTAACTCTCAGTACTGGTACAGCATCAGTAACACCTAGTGCTGGTACAGCATCAGTAACTCCCAGCACTGGTACAGCATCAGTAACTCCTAGTACTGGTACAGCATCAGTAACTCCTAGTGCTGGTACAGCATCACTATCTCTCAGTACTGGTACAGCATCAGGAACTCCCAGTACTGGCACAGCATCACTGTCTGTCAGTACTGGTACAGCATCAGTAACTCCTAGTGCTGGTACAGCATCAGTAACTCCTAGTACTGGTACAGCATCAGTAATACCTAGTGCTGGTACAGCATCAGTAACTCCTAGTGCTGGTACATCATCACTAACTCTCAGTACTTGTACAGCATCAGTAACGCCTAGCGCTGGTACAGCATCAGTAACTCCTAGTACTGGTACAGCATCAGTAACTCCTAGCACTGGTACATCATCACTAACTCTCAGTACTGGTACAGCATCAGTAACTCATAGCACCACAACACCATCACTAACTCCTAGTACTGGTACAGCATCAGTAACTCCTAGTGCTGGTACAGCATCAGTAACTCCTAGTACTGGTACAGCATCAGTAATACCTAGTGCTGGTACAGCATCAGTAACTCCTAGTGCTGGTACATCATCACTATCTCTCAGTACTGGTACAGCATCAGGAACTCCCAGTACTGGCACAGCATCACTGTCTGTCAGTACTGGTACAGCATCAGTAACTCCTAGTGCTGGTACAGCATCAGTAACTCCTAGTACTGGTACAGCATCAGTAATACCTAGTGCTGGTACAGCATCAGTAACTCCTAGTGCTGGTACATCATCACTAACTCTCAGTACTTGTACAGCATCAGTAACGCCTAGCGCTGGTACAGCATCAGTAACTCCTAGTACTGGTACAGCATCAGTAACTCCTAGCACTGGTACATCATCACTAACTCTCAGTACTGGTACAGCATCAGTAACTCATAGCACCACAACACCGTCACTAACTCCTAGTACTGCTACACCATCACTAACTCCCAATACTGGTACATCATTAAAAACCCTAGTACTGGTGCAGAGTCACGAATTCCTTGCACAGCTACATCACCACTAACTGCTAGCACTGGTACAGCATCAATAACTCCTAGTATTGTTACACCATCACTAACACCTAGTAGTGGTACAACATCACTAACTCGTAGTGCAGGTGCGGCATCGCTAACTCCTAGTACTGTCACACCATCACTACCTCCTAGTACTGTCACACCATCGCTACCTCCTAGTACTACTACAACATCAGTAACTCCTAGCACTGATTCAGCATCAATAGCTCCTAGTACTGTTACATTATTACTAACTCCAAGTACTGATACAACATCACCAACTCCTAGTACAGGTGTAACCTTACTAAGTCCTAGTACTGGTGCAGCATCAGTCATCAATAACACCTAGGACTGTTATACCATAACTAACTCCCAGCACTGGTACAGCATCACTAACGCCTAGTATTGCTACACCATCTCTAATGCCTAGTATTGCTACACCATCACTAACTACTAGCACTGGTACAGCATCAACCTGCACTTTTAAAGCTTGTCCTGTTTGTTGCATTTACCTGTTGAGGCTACACACTCAAGTGCGCTAGCCTGTGTTACATATTTACTGCATTTTCCTGCTGTTTGTTGCAAAAAAGAAAAAAAAAATGATCCTTGTTTCCCGTCTTTCCTGACCTAGAGTAGTCCAAATACAGGCTTTGCTGTATTCTGGACTTTTGGAAAGTTCCTGTGTTTCCCATTTCCTTTCTTGAATAAAGGGAGGCTTCTTTGTTCACCAGTGGCAGTGGGGAGCTTAGAGCAGCCTATCTATCCCTGGAGGAGTGTTCCCAGCACAGGAATCTGATAGTCTATTGGCCGTTTTGGGACAGTTTTCTAGCTCTTTCAAGTCCCCCTGTATAAAACCCGCTTTGGCGCGGTTTTTGCACTTGTTACTACTCAGCCAAGCTCCTTGTGGTCCTGCAGAGTGGTGCTAGCAGCAGAGAGGCTAAAAGAGTGACTGCTAACCTGATAAAAGTGTTTTTTTTTTCCTGCTACTACCTGGGCGACTGTCCGATCTAGCTAAACTGCAAGTATTTCTGCTTCTTGAACTGTTTTAAACTGTTTAAAGTTGTTTTTGCACCTGCACTTTTAAAGTTTGTCCTGTTTGTTGCATATACCTGTTGAGGCTACACACTCAAGTGCGCTAGCCTGTGTTACATATTTACTGCATTTTCCTGCTGTTTGTTGCAAAAAAGAAAAAAACAAAAAAATTATCCTTGTTTCCCGTCTTTCCTGACCTAGAGTAGTCCAAATACAGGCTTTGCTGTATTCTGGACTTTTGGAAAGCTCCTGTGTTTCCCATTTCCTTTCTTGAATAAAGGGAGTCTTCTTTGTTCACCAGTGGCAGTGGGGAGCTTAGAGCAGCCTATCTATCCCTGGAGGAGTGTTCCCAGCACAAGAATCTGATAGTCTACTGGCCGTTTTGGGACAGTTTTCTAGCTCTTTCAAGTCCCCCTGTATAAAACCCGCTTTGGCGCAGTTTTTGCGCTTGTTACTACTCAGCCAAGCTCCTCGTGGTCCTGCAGAGTGGTGCCAGCAGCAGAGAGGCTAAAAGAGCGACTGCTAACCTGATAAAAGTGTTTTTGTTTCCTGCTACTACCTGGGCGACTGTCCGATCTAGCTAAACTGCAAGTATTTCTGCTTCTTGAACTGTTTTAAACTGTTTAAAGTTGTTTTTGCACCTGCACTTTTAAAGTTTGTCCTGTTTGTTGCATATACCTGTTGAGGCTACACACTCACGTGCGCTAGGCTGTGTTACATATTTACTGCATTTTCCTGCTGTTCATTGCAAAAAAGAAAAAAACAAAAAAATTATCCTTGTTTCCCGTCTTTCCTGACCTAGAGTAGTCCAAATACAGGGTTTGCTGTATTCTGGGCTTTTGGAAAGTTCCTGTGTTTCCCATTTCCTTTCTTGAATAAAGGGAGGCTTCTTTGTTCACCAGTGGCAGTGGGGAGCTTAGAGCAGCCTATCTATCCCTGGAGGAGTGTTCCCAGCACAAGAATCTGATAGTCTATTGGCCGTTTTGGGACAGTTTTCTAGCTCTTTCAAGTCCCCCTGTATAAAACCCGCTTTGGCACGGTTTTTGCACTTGTTACTACTCAGCCAAACTCCTCGTGGTCCTGCAGAGTGGTGCTAGCAGCAGAGAGGCTAAAAGAGCGACTGCTAACCTGATAAAAGTGTTTTTTTTCCTGCTACTACCTGGGTGACTGTCCGATCTAGCTAAACTGCAAGTATTTCTGCTTCTTGAACTGTTTTAAACTGTTTAAAGTTGTTTTTGCACCTGCACTTTTAAAGTTTGCCCTGTTTGTTGCATTTACCTGTTGAGGCTACACACTCAAGTGTGCTAGCCTGTGTTACATATTTATTGCATTTTCCTGCTGTTTGTTGCAAAAAAGAAAAAAAACAAAAAAATATCATTGTTTCCCGTCTTTCCTGACCTAGAGTAGTCCAAATACAGGCTTTGCTGTATTCTGGACTTTTGGAAAGTTCCTGTGTTGCCCATTTCCTTTCTTGGATAAAGGGAGGCTTCTTTGTTCACCAGTGGCAGTGGGGAGCTTAGAGCAGCCTATCTATCCCTGGAGGAGTGTTCCCAGCACAAGAATCTGGTAGTCTATTGGCCGTTTTGGGCCAGTTTCTAGCTCTTTCAAGCCCCCCTCTATAAATCCCGCTTTGGCACGGTTTTTGTGCTTGTTACTACTCAGCCAAGCTCCTTGTGGTCCTGCAGAGTGGTGCTAGCAGCAGAGAGGCTAAAAGAGTGACTGCTAACCTGATAAAAGTGTTTTTTTTTCCTGCTACTACCTAGGCGACTGTCCGATCTAGCTAAACTGCAAGTATTCCTGCTTCTTGAACTATTTTAAACTGTTTAAAGTTGTTTTTGCACCTGCACTTTTAAAGTTTGTCCTGTTTGTTGCATATACCTGTTGAGGCTACACACTCAAGTGCGCTAGCCTGTGTTACATATTTACTGCATTTTCCTGCTGTTTGTTGCAAAAAAGAAAAAAACAAAAAAATTATCCTTGTTTACCGTCTTTCCTGACCTAGAGTAGTCCAAATACAGGCTTTGCTTTTGGAAAGTTCCCGTGTTTCCCATTTCCTTTCTTGAATAAAGGGAGGCTTCTTTGTTCACCAGTGGCAGTGGGGAGCTTAGAGCAGCCTATCTATCCCTGGAGGAGTGTTTCCAGCACAAGAATCTGATAGTCTATTGGCCGTTTTGGGCCAGTTTTCTAGCTCTTTCAAGTCCCCCCTGTATAAAACCCACTTTGGCGCGTTTTTTGCACTTGTTACTGCTAAGCCAAGCTCCTCATGGTCCTGCAGAGTGGTGCTAGCAGCAGAGAGGCTAAAAGAGTGACTGCTAACCTGATAAAAGTGTTTTTGTTTCCTGCTACTACCTGGGCGACTGTCCGATCTAGCTAAACTGCAAGTATTTCTGCATCTTGAACTGTTTTAAACTGTTTAATGTTGTTTTTGCATCTGCACTTTTAAAGTTTTTCCTGTTTGTTGCATTTACCTGTTGAGGCTACACACTCAAGTGTGCTAGCCTGTGTTACATATTTATTGCATTTTCCTGCTGTTTGTTGCAAAAAAGAAAAAAAACAAAAAAATTATCATTGTTTCCCGTCTTTCCTGACCTAGAGTAGTCCAAATACAGGCTTTCCTGTATTCTGGACTTTTGGAAAGTTCCTGTGTTGCCCATTTCCATTCTTGGATAAAGGGAGGCTTCTTTGTTCACCAGTGGCAGTGGGGAGCTTAAAGCAGCCTATCTATCCCTGGAGGAGTGTTCCCAGCACAAGAATCTGGTAGTCTATTGGCCGTTTTGGGCCAATTTGTAGCTCTTTCAAGTCTCCCTGTATAAAACCCGCTTTGGCGCGATTTTGCGCATATCGCAGCATCGGGCAGCTCCGCTTAATTGGGTTTAAACCATTCTCGGCTCCACAAAGTCTGCTCTTCACTTTTTCCCTTAGAACTGATCTAGTTCTCATAATAAACACCCTATTCCTACTCTAAAGCCTGGCACTTGCTCACTAAAGCAATTATATAAGTCAGCACTAAAAAATTAAAAGCACTACACCCTCACAAACTCCCCTTGAGTACCTTGTTCCCCATTGGCCCTTTTTTTAATTATAAAGGAATTCCCAATACTATTCTAGCATGTCCAAAGGTCAGTTGTCAATCTCCTCTCCGGTCCAGCTGGTGAATCTGGGAATCTTGAGGCAATATTACAACTGCCTCATGTAAACAAACAACCCTCTCCTCCTCCCAACAAATTCCAGCACATGTGAGAGATGCAACCGTATAGCCAAACTGGAGGCTAAGCTCTCTGAACTCAGTACTGGCGTAACCAGTCAGGAGGAGAAGGAAACCACACTCACTACAATTCCAGTCTCACATAGACCTACCACGACAGCAAACCAAACACATAAACACACAAAAACATACTCGGAAGCTCTAAATAAAAATCTGCCTAAGCAGCAGAGACCTCCAAAGCAGACACCCAAGCAACCGTTACCGCAAAACAAAACACGTGCATCACATAGCTCACAAAGCCAGTGTGCCGAACAGTCACAGCCCTTAAGGCTAAACAACACACCTGATACACTTGTAATAGGTGACTCTATCATCAAGCACACTGACGTCCCACTCACCAGGCTGAACAAGGAGAAGGTCACAGTGAGCTGCCTGTCAGGCGCTAGGATCCGCCACATAACACAAGCACTCAGGTCACTCCAAGGCAAGTACAAATATGACTCAGTCATTGTCCATGCTGGTGTGAATGACCTGAGACGTACCTCCCTGGACTACATGAAAAGAGACATAGAGGAGCTCTCTGAGCATGTAGCCCAGGCCGGTATGACCCTGACCTTGAGTAGCATCTTACCCTCACCAAGAATTATGCCACAATATGAAGACAAGATGATCAATTTCAACAATTGGCTTAAGTATTGGTGTCATTCAAAGGGGATCCAATGCCTGTCAGACTGGGATGACATGCTCGACAAGCCACGATGCTTCTCTAGGGATGGCTTGCACCTGTCACCCCTGGGCTTTCGGATATTGGCAAAGGCTCTTGCCACCCCTATAGTGCCTTTTTTAGGCAAGGCTCAAAAGCAAACCCACCTCCATAGGTATCCCAAGGGATAAGAAACTAAGAGTAATGCTACTCAACGCCAGAAGTCTAAACCTCAAGATGCATGCACTCAAAACTCTCCTTAGCATGGAGAACATCGATATCTGTGCCGTAACAGAAACCTGGTTCAAGGCTCCCGAGAGCACCCCAGCACTACCAGGTTATACCTCATAGCATGCTTTTCATCCCCAAAACTTGGACCAAACCACAAAAGGAGAGGGAGTATCAATATTTGTCAAAGATACCCACACCTCCAGGTTGGTGGCACAGCACGAAGCATCAGAGACTATCCATGTGCAACTAACAGTGGGTAAAACTGCCTTCCAGTTTATAGCCTGCTACAGACCACCCTCCCAAACCCAGGAAGCCCACTCGACCTTCCTGAGAACAAAGGGAAATATGAAGGTCTCTCCAAACACCTTTATATTGGGCGACTTCAACTACTCAAACATAGACTGGGAGCATTACTCTAGCTCCAACACCCTAGCCCAAAGGTTCCTAGAATTTATAAACTCAAATGCTATGGAACAACTTGTTACTACTCCCACAAGAGGGGAAAACATACTGGACCTGATCATCACCAACATGGTGGCTCTATGCTCCAGACCAGAAGTGTATCCCTCACTGGTAAGATCAGACCATAAACTAATCTCACTGGATATTCACATCCCAACCCCACCCCCTGCCCAGAAAACCACAGTGAAAAACTTCTCTAAAGCAAATTTCACACTCCTCAAAACCGAGGTGGAATCCTTCAAAGCCCCCGGGCCTGTGGAAAATACGGCCCAGACCGCAGAATCCTTTATAAACGCATTCTATGAACACCTTCAGGAATGCATGGATCATGCAATCCCAAATAAAACTAAGACCCAATCCTCCAAAGGCAGGCGTCCTGTCTGGTGGACCCCAGCCATAAACAAACTATACAATAGAAGGAGGAAGCTACTACATGATAGAGCAAAATCCCAAAAAGGGAAGGCATCTCTGATCAGTATTAGCAAAAAACTACGGGCACTCATAAAATCGTCTAAGGCCAGCTTCGAGAGAAAAATTGCACAGAACACTAAGGATAATCATAAGGCTTTCTTTAGTTATGTTAGGAACCTGGGTGGGAATTCCCAGATATGCTCAAAATTAGTCCAAAATGACAAAAAAATACACCGAACCCACAGACATTGCCAACATCCTAGCTGACAGGTTCAGCTCAAACCCCCACCCTCCCCACCAAAAGGGCAAATATCTATCCCAGCAGAGTGCTGCCTCCCTGACATCTCAGATGCTCAGGTAAGAGCCTCCCTCTCCAAAGCAAAAAACACAGCATCAATGGGACCAGACGGTGCCCCAGCTGCATCCTACATAAACTCCAAGAAGAGCTAAACCCAAACATAAAACTACTGTTCAATCTCAACCTTACTACGGGATATGTACCCAAAGAGTGGCGTACAGCAACAGTGGTCCCTCTCCACAAAGGTGGTGCCTCAATGGATCCTGGAAACTATCGCCCCATAAGCCTGACTAGCTTGGTCTGCAAAGCTATGGAAAGGATCATCATGGACCTCATAAATAAAGATATTGGGGACCTACAGACACTGGATCCTACCCAGTTCGGCTTTGTTAAGGGCAGATCCTGCCTCTTAAACCTGGTCGATTTCTTTGAAACAGTCACCAAGGCCATTGACGAGGGGAAGGTGGTCCACACAGCCTACCTGGACCTCGCAAAAGCCTTCAATACAATACCCCACTCGGGCATTATAGATAAGCTCACCAGGTTAAATATAAACCCCTATGTCACTAGATGGGTTGCAAACTGGCTCAAGGACAGAACCCACATGGTTAGAATTGCTGGAGCCACATCAGACTCCAAACCAGTTACAAGTGGCATCCCACAAGGCTCAGTCCTGGGACCTCTCTTGTTCGGTATATATTTCTCGGAGGTACAGGCCAACACGGAAGGACTGTGGCTGACCAAGTTCACAGATGACTGCAAACTAGGCGCCATAATCGACTCTCCAGCCGACACAAGCATCCTACAAAAGGGCCTCATAGAAACAGACAAATGGTGCTAGAGCCATGGCCTCAAGCTAAACGCCAAAAAGTGTACAGTCATCCCCTTTGGCAAAAACAAAGTGCCCACAAATTACCACATAGGTGGTAATCCATTAAGTACAGAAGAAGTAATTAGGGACCTGGGGACCCAAGTTGATAGCAATCTCTCATTTGAAAACCACGTGGCCAAAGTGGTTAGAAAAACATTTTATATAGCCCACCTAATCATGAAGGGATTCACATCTAGATCAGGGGAGGTCATCATGCCTCTTTACTCATCCCTCATCAGGCCCATAATTGAGTACAATGCCCCTTTTGGGATGTACCTTACCAGACACCTGCAGCAACTGGAAAGACCCGAAAAGTACCTCACCAAGAGGATCAAAGGGCTCAAACAGATGCCATATGTTGCCCGGTTAAAGAAACTCCAGCTCTACTCAGTGGCATACCACCTGCTCAGAGGCGATCTGTGCCTGACGTATAAAGCCATGTCCAACCCGGAATTAATGGACATGCTGCACCTCAGAAAATCCAAATCCCATCAAACTACGCGCTTGAGAGACTTGAACCTCAGCACTGAAATAAATAGGACATGCTACAACGACAGATTCATAACCTAGAGGCTCCCTTCACTCTGGAATAAAATCCCAGTCCAGGTTAGGCAGAGTCCCTCACTGACTCTCTTCAAGAGGAATCTTGATGAGTGGATGGGAGATCGTAGGTTTACCCCGGGTATAATTTCTGTGTCACTGTTAGACAGAGGCACAGTATACTAACCTTGAAAAAGGGCATAGCAAAATTCATTTAAAATGGGTGGCGAAAGCCAAACACACTCTGGCTAGGCTTATAAATGCCCTAGGGCAGATAGCCTAGTATGAACCTATGAACTTATGAATAACTCCTAGTACTATTACAGCATCACTAACTCCTTGTACTGTTACACAATCACTAACTTCTAGTGCTGGGACAGCATCTCTAACTCCTAGTATCGCTACACCATCACTAACTACTAGCACTGGTACTGCATCAATAACTCCTAACACTGGTAAAGCATCAGTAACTCCTATTACTGATACATCATCACTAACTCCTAGTACAGGTGCAACATTACTAACTCCAAGTATTGCTACACCATCAGTAACTCCTAGTACTGGCTCAGCATCCATAACTCATAGTACCGCAACACCATCACTAATTCCTACTATTGGTACAGCATCACTAACTCCTAGTACTGGTACAGCATCACTAACTCCTAGTACTGTTACAGCATCATTAACTTCTAGTATTGTTGCACTATCTCTAACTTCTAGTACTAGTACAGCATCACTACGTCCTAGTATTGGTACAGTATCAATAACTCCTAGTCCTGTTACATTGTCAGTAACTCATAGGACTGCTATACCATCACTAACTACTAGTGCTGGTACAGCATCACTAACTCCTAGTACTGTTACACAATCACTAAGTCCTACTGCTGATACTGCATCAGTAACTCCTAGCACTGGTACAGCATCACTAACTCCCCATACAGGTACAGTATCATTGACTCTTAGTACAAATACAGCACCAGTAACTCCTAGTGCTGGTACAGCATCACTAACTCTTAGTACTGTTACACAATCACTAAGTCCTACTGCTGATACTGCATCAGTAACTCCTAGCACTGGTACAGCATCACTAACTCCCCATATAGGTACAGCATCATTGACTCCTAGTACAAATACAGCACCAGTAACTCTTAGTACTGGTACTGTATCAGTAACTCCTAGCACTGGTGCAGCATCAGTGTCTCCTAGTACAGGTGCAGCATCTCTAACTCCTAGCACTGGTACTGCATCAGTAACTCCTAGTACTAGTACAGTACCAGTAATTCCTAGTACAGATACAGTATTAGTAACTCCTAGTACAGGTGCAGCATCACTAACTCCTAGCACTCGTATGACATTCCTAAGTCCTAGTAGTGTTACACTATCATTATTTTCTAGTATTGTTACAGCATCAATAACTGCTAGTACTGTTACACCATTACTAACTCCCAGTGCTGGTACTGCATCAGTAACTCCTAGCACTGCTAGAGCATCAGTAACTCCTAGCACTGGTACAGAATCATTAACACTTAGTATTGTTACAGCATCAGTAACTCCCAGTACTGGTACAGCATCAGTAACACCTAGTACAAGTACAGCATCACTAACTACTAGTACTGGTACACCATCACTAATTCCTAGTACTGGTACTACATCACTGACTCCTAGTACAGATACAGCATCTGTAACTCCAACTCCTAGTACTGGTACTGTAGCAATAACTCCAAGCACTAGTACAGTATCACTGACTCCTAGTACTGGTAGATCATCAGCAACTCCTAGTACAGATACAGCATCTGTAGCTCCTAGTATTAGTACTGCATCAGTAACTCCTAGTACTAGTACAGTACCAGTAATTACTAGTACAGATACAATATTGGTAACTCCTAGTACAAGTACAGCATTACTAACTCCTAGTACAGGTATGGCATTCCTAACTCCTAGTAGTGTTACATCATCATTAACTCCTAGTACTGATACTGCAGCAATAACTCTTGGTACTGTACTGCATCACTAAGTCATAGCACTGGTATTGTATTAGTAACTCCTAGTACTGGTACTGTATCACTGTATCCTAACACTGGCACAGTACCAGTAACTCCTGATACTGGTATTGCAGCACTAACTCCAGGCAGTGTCAATGCATCAGTAACTCCTAACACTTGGTACTGCATCAGTATATCGTAATATTTGGCACTGCATCATTAACTCCTATTACTACATCAGTAACTCCTAACGCTTGGTACTGCATCAGTATATTGTAATATTTGGCACTGCATCACTAACTCCTAGTACTGCATCAGTAACTCCTAACGCTTGGTACTGCATCGGTATATCGTAATATTTGGCACTGCATCACTAACTCCTAGTACTGCATCAGTAACTCCTAATGCTTGGTACTGCATTAGTATATCGTAATATTTGGCACTGCGTCACTAACTCCTAGTACTGCATCAGTAACTCCTAATGCTTGGTACTGCATCAGTATATCGTAATATTTGGCACTGCATCGCTAACTCCTAGTACTGCATCAGTAATTCCTAATGCTTGGTACTGCATCAGTATATCGTAATATTTGTCTCTGAATTGCTAACTCCTAACGCTTGGTACTGTATCAGTATATTGTAATATTTGGCACTGCATCTCTAACTCCTAGTACTGAATCAGTAACTCCTAATGCTTGGTACTGCATCAGTATATCATAATATTTGGCACTGCATCACTAACTCCTAGTACTGCATCAGTAACTCCTAACGCTTGGTACTGCATCAGTATATCGTAATATTTGGCACTGCATCACTAACTCCTAATGCTTGGTACTGCATCAGTATATCATAATATTTGGCTCTGCATCACTAACTCCTAGTACTGCATCAGTAACTCCTAATGCTTGGTACTGCATCAGTATATCGTAATATTTGGCACTGCATCACTAACTCCTAACGCTTGGTACTGCATCAGTATATCATAATATTTGGTACTGCATCACTAACTCCTAGAACTGCATCAGTAACTCCTAATGCTGGGTACTGCGTCAGTATATCGTAATATTTGGCTCTGCATCATTAACTCCTAGTACTGCATCACTAACTTCTAACGCTTGGTACTGCATCAGTATATCGTAATATTTGGCTCTGCATCACTAACTCCTAGTACTGCATCAGTAACTCCTAATGCTTGGTATTGCATCAGTATATCATAATATTTGGCACTGCATCAGTAACTCCTAATGCTTGGTACTGCATCAGTATATCATAATATTTGGCACTGCATCATTAACTCCTAGTACTGCATCAGTAACTCCTAACGCTTGGTACTGCATCAGTATATCGTAATATTTGGCACTGCATCACTAACTCCTAGTACTGCATCAGTAACTCCTAATGCTTGGTACTGCATCAGTATATCATAATATTTGGTACTGCATCAGTAACTCCTAGTACTGCATCAGTAACTCCTAACGCTTTGTATTGCATTAGTATATCGTAATATTTGGCACTGCATCAGTAACTCCTAGTACTGCATCAGTAACTCCTAACGCTTGGTACTGCATCACTAACTCCTAGTACTGCATCAGTAACTCCTAATGCTTGGTATTGCATCAGTATATCATAATATTTGGCACTGCATCAGTAACTCCTAATGCTTGGTACTGCATCAGTATATCGTAATATTTGGCACTGCATCATTAACTCCTAGTACTGCATCAGTAACTCCTAACGCTTGGTACTGCATCAGTATATCGTAATATTTGGTACTGCATCAGTAACTCCTAGTACTGCATCAGTAACTCCTAACGCTTTGTACTGCATTAGTATATCGTAATATTTGGCACTGCATCAGTAACTCCTAGTACTGCATCAGTAACTCCTAACACTTGGTACTGCATCAGTATATCGTAATATTTGGCACTGCATCACTAACTCCTAGTACTGCATCAGTATATCGTAATATTTGTTACTGCATCAGTAACTCCTAGTACTGCATCAGTAACTCCTAACGCTTGGTACTGCATCAGTATATCGTAATATTTGGCACTGCATCACTAACTCCTAGTACTGCATCAGTAACTCCTAACGCTTGGTACTGCATCAGTATATCGTAATATTTGGCACTGCATCAGTAACTCCTAGTACTGCATCAGTAACTCCTAACGCTTGGTACTGCATCTGTATATCGTAATATTTGGCACTGCATCACTAACTCCTAGTACTGCATCAGTAACTCCTAACGCTTGGTACTGCATCAGTATATCGTAATATTTGGGACTGCATCGCTAACTCCTAACGTTTGGTACTGCATCAGTATATCGTAATATTCGGCACTGCATCACTAACTCCTAGTACTGCATCAGTAACTCCTAACACTTGGTACTGCATCAGTATATCGTAATTTTGGCACTGCATCACTAACTCCTAGTACTGCATCAGTAACTCCTAACGCTTGGTACTATATCAGTATATCGTAATATTCGGCACTGCATCACTAACTCCTAGTACTGCATCTGTAACTCCTAACGCTTGGTACTGCATCAGTATATCGTAATACTGGCACTGCATCACTAACTGCTAGTACTGCATCAGTAACTCCTAACGCTTGGTACTGCATCAGTATATCGTAATATTCGGCACTGCATCACTAACTCCTAGTACTGCATCAGTAACTCCTAACGCTTGGTACTGCATCAGTATATTGTAATATTTGGCACTGCATCACTAACTCCTAGTACTGCATCAGTAACTCCTAACGCTTGGTACTATATCATTATATCGTAATATTTGGCACTGCATCACTAACTCCTAGTACTGCATCGGTAACTCCTAATGCTTGGTACTGCATCAGTATATCGTAATATTTGGCACTGCATCGCTAACTCCTAGTACTGCATCAGTAACTCCTAACGCTTGGTACTATATCAGTATATTGTAATATTCGGCACTGAATCGCTAACTCCTAGTACTGCATCAGTAACTCCTAACGCTTGGTACTGCATCAGTAACTCCTTCTACTATTGCTGTCATCTACATTTTTCCATATTCTTAACAGAAACTACAGTAAAACAGGAAACCAGCAAACAACCAGCTAGTAAACATACACTGTTGCTCCAAATGAATAAAAGCAAAAATGAGGAAAACAGCAGCAGTAATACGAGATACGGCACCAAGTCGCATATAACATAAGCAAGTAAACGTTTTAATAACAGGTAAGCACTTTCACCAGTAACTCTGACTTCATCAGACCATATACAAATATAAAATCATTACATCATTTTAAAACCGGTTTATTATTAAAACCTATTATTAAAAAGTTTACTTGCTTATGTTATATAGGTTCATAGGTAGGTACTTGGCTATCTGCCCGAGGGCATTTATAAGCCTAACCAGAGTGTGTCGCTTTTCACGGCCCCATTGATTAATTAACTGATCCTCTGTCAAGCAGAGCCAATGAAGTGATGCCCCATTGATTAATTAACTGATCCTCTGTCAAGCAGAGCCAATGAAGTGATCCAAGGGATGTTTTTTTCTGTAACAATTCACTCGTCAAGGTTTCTCTTGAAGAGTGTTAGTGAGGGGCTCTGCCTGATGTAGTTTGGAATTTTGTTCCAAAGCATGGGGTGTCTCTGTGACAGGAATCTATCCCTCCAGCATGTTCTATTTATTGTTGTGGCAAGGTTTGGCTCACTAGAGTGCATGGCTCGCAGTGACTTGGATTTCTTTAGGTGGAGCATGTCCATCAATTCTGAGTTGGACATGGCTTTGTAAGTCAGGCAGAGATCACCTCTAAATAAGCAATATGCCACCGAGTACAGCCGGAGTTTTTTCAGTCGGGCTGCATAGAACATATGTTTGAGGCCAGTAATCCTCTTCGTGAGGTGCCTTTGTGGTCTTTCCAGCTGTTGGAAGTGTCTTGTGAGGTACATCCCAAATGGGGCATTGTACTCTATGATGGGTCTAATGAGTGACACCACGAACTAGCACCAATAAACGAAAAACAAACTAGAAAAGTCCACAAAAGCACCAGACTCCAAATGCAGCAGTACTCCCAAAGCTTTTATTCTAACATAAAATGCCATGTAGACTGGGTAAAAAGTACTGACAAGTACTGAAATATAAAGTTACAAACAAACAAAAAGGAACTCTGAAACCATATTAATGTTAAGCGCTTTTCATCTGGATCTTATCCGGACTTCTTCAGACAAAGAAATATAATGTTAAAGTGTTGTTTAAATTACTGCACCTGATAAAATTGATCTATCAGGTCCCAGTATCCAAAATGTAAAAGTTTTAAAGCAATACTCACTTATGCTCATGTCGTCACTAATCTAACATGAAGCATATACAGTGCAGTAAATTATTTAAGATAGATAATGTTAGTTCCACCATATTCTTAGTCATTTCCTACCAGTTAAGTAACACTGTATCTGCTGTCTTTAATAGTTAAAAATAAATCAGCAACTAGTATTTCACCTAAAATATTATAAGCGGTGTCTTCCTTTTAGTAAATGCATCTTAATGTTCACCGTGATGTAATTAGTAGAAATACTCCATTGTTTGCGGCTGTCATATCATACTTATGAAAACCAATTTTTATAATCAGGCTTAGTGCATACATTGTTAATGGTAATCTGTTGTTCACATATATAGTTTACAATTTAAGAAAGTTACATTACTCTGACCATATTCTGTCAGTTCCTTACTGATAATCTAATACTGTACACAATGTCAATAGTAGTCAATGGGTAAATCTGCAACCAGTTGTCCAAATGGGCTATGGTGAATAGTATCTTCTGTTTACTAAATACTTCCTAAGGTTCAACACCAGGTTGTTGTTAAAGTTAAAAATGTAAATAAAAGTGAAAATAGAATTATAAATAAAAAATAAAAATACTCAAATACTGACAACCTTCGTGTCCTGTACTCAACAATCAGTTGTGTGTCCTTAGACTACGTGCATATAGTGCTAGTGATGATCTAGTATTTACTTATGTCGTCTAAACTGACCTGTTTTCTATTTTAACCACATCCCTACTGTATATAATAATCCTTAGAGTCAACTGTTATGTTGAAACTAAGGTTCATAATTATTTTTGTATTTAAGAATATGTCAGTGATAATATGCTAACATAAGTTAACCATAAACATTAAACTGAATAAAAAATAAGTAATAAATATTAATAAACAAACAGAAAATATGTTATCCATATAAATAATAATGTAATTAATTTACAAGTAGGGAGGTGTGCTGTTTGAAAGTCTAGTTCTCGTCATTCACCAGTGAAACAGTGTTCATTACCATGTTATGTGATCTGTCTATATATTTATAGAGTTTGTAAGAGCTCAAAGGTAACCGGTCTCTTTTATCTGAGCAAGCTCCTATGTTTCAATGCATATTAATAATCTTATCTATGTATATAAGAAAATTATAAGAGCTCAAGGGTAACCTGTCCCTTTATCTGAGCAAGCTCCTAAGTTTCAATACACATGCTATAGAACTCATTTCATTTAGTCCCGGTTCTTTACCAGCATCTAGACGTAACTGCCAATTAAGTTCACTTTTTTCTAACAGTAATTTAACCAGACTATCATCTATGTATTTTTTATTATTTTCTGTGAACTGACTAATGTGTGAAATAATCTTAAATCTAAAATTGTGTTCAACATTTCCATCACAATGTCTAGCTAAAGCATTTTCAGTTTTCCTCTTTTTGATCGCATATACGTATTCGTAGATTCTATCTCTCAGTCGGCGATCGGTTTTACCGACATAAAATGCCGGACATTGTTGACATTGAGCCAAGTATACAACCGATCTAGTGTTACAATTGTATGTCTCTCAAATATTAAATTTTTCTTTCCTAATAACAAAAGAGTTCCCACTATCTACATAGTGGCAGTATTTACTTGTTCCACATTTATGTGTACCTGCATTGTTCTTTATAGGTCTATAAGGTGTTTCTAGTAGGTTCTTCAAGTTGAACCCTCGTCTAAAAGTAATAATAGGAAATTCACCTATTTTGTTAAATATGTCCTTATCTATTGACAGGTAGTACCAATATTGTCTTACTGTGTTCTGAATATCTACTGCAACAGAACTATATGTAAAAATAAATGAAAGAGAAAATCTTTTACTTTTATTCCTAGGTTATTCAACTGGTGTTGTGAACAACCATTCCTCCTGTTCTATGTCTAATGGTTCAGTACTAGTAACACTTATTATTGTTACTGTGTAATTATCCAAGATCGGTTTGTAAATCCCTAAGTTTCTTTTTACTTTAACTTCTTGAAAGATGTTTGATAGGAACCTTGTAGGATAACCTCTATGTCTGAACATTTCATGCAGTAACTTACATTCTTCCTCAAAATCCTTTTCTGTGCTTGTCATTCTAGCTGCACGTACCAGTTGCCCTTTAACCACTGATTTTTTTCTGGTGTAAAGGGTGAGAACTGGTAAAGTGCAAAAAAGAACTTGAGTAGGTGTAACAGTTGACTCTAAGGATTTTTATATACAGTAGGGATGTGGTTAAAATAGAAAACAGGTCAGTTTAGACGACATAAGTAAATACTAGATCATCACTAGCACTATATGCACGTAGTCTAAGGACACACAACTGATTGTTGAGTACAGGACACGAAGGTTGTCAGTATTTGAGTATTTTTATTTTTTATTTATAATTCTATTTTCACTTTTATTTACATTTTTAACTTTAACAACAACCTGGTGTTGAACCTTAGGAAGTATTTAGTAAACAGAAGATACTATTCACCATAGCCCATTTGGACAACTGGTTGCAGATTTACCCGTTGACTACTATTGACATTGTGTACAGTATTAGATTATCAGTAAGGAACTGACAGAATATGGTCAGAGTAATGTAACTTTCTTAAATTGTAAACTATATATGTGAACAACAGATTGCCATTAACAATGTATGCACTAAGCCTGATTATAAAAATTGGTTTTCTTAAGTATGATATGACAGCCGCAAACAACGGACTATTTCTACTAATTACATCGCGGTGAACATTAAGATGCATTTACTAAAAGGAAGACACCGCTTATAATATTTTAGGTGAAATACTAGTTGCTGATTTATTTTTAAATATTAAAGACAGCAGATACAGTATTACTTAACTGGTAGGAAATGACTAAGAATATGGTGGAACTAACATTATCTATCTTAAATAATTTACTGCACTGTATATGCTTCATGTTAGATTAGTGAAGACATGAGCATAAATGAGTATTGCTTTAAAACTTTTACATTTTGGATACTGGGACCTGATAGGTCACTTTTATCAGGTGAGGTAATTTAAATGACATTTTAACATTATATTTCTTTGTCTGAAGAAGTCCGGATAAGATCCGGGCGAAAAGCGGTTAACATTAATCTGGTTTCAGAGTTCCTTTTTGTTTGTTTGTAACTTTATATTTTAGTACTTGTCAGTACTTTTTACCCAGTCTATGTGGCATTTTATGTTAGAATAAAAGCTTTGAGAGTACTGCTGCATTTGGAGTCTGGTGCTTTTGTGGACTTTTCTAATGAGTGACAAGTGTAGAGAGGCACTATAACCCCTTTATTTCTAGATGTGAACCCTTTAGTAATTAGATGGGCCACATAGAAGGATTTCCTAACTACTTTGGCAATATGATTGTCAAAGGAGAGATTACTATCTACCTGGGTCCCCAGACCTCTTATTACCTCTTCTGTATTAAGGAGGCTGCCACCTATGTGGTAATTCGTGGGTGTTTTGTTTTTCCCAAATGGGATGACTATGTATTTTTTGGCATTTAGCTTGAGGCCATGACTTTGACACCAGGTGTCCATCTCAGTAAGGGCCTTTTGGAGGATGTCAGTGTCAGCCAGAGAGTCAATTATGGCTCCCAGTTTGCAGTCATTGGCAAACTTGGTTAGCCATAGTCCTCCTGTGTTTGCCTGTACTATCGAATAGTGTATGCTGACAGTAGGGGTCCCAGGACTGAGCCTTGTGGGACACCACTTGTGACTGGTTTAGAGTCGGACCTGGAGCCCGCTATTCTTACCATGTGAGTTCTGTCTGTAAGCCAGTTGGCAACCCATCTCGTGACATAGGGGTTTATGTTCAGGCTGGTGAGTTTTTCTGTAATTCTCGAGTGGGGAATGGTGTTGAAAGCCTTGGCGAGGTCAAGGTAGGCTGTGCGAACCACCTTTCCCTCGTCTATGGCCTTGGTGACTGCCTAGAAGAAGTCAACCAGGTTTAATAGGCATGATCTGCCCTTAACAAAGCCGAACTGGGTCGGGTCAAGTGTTTGGAGGTTCCCAATGTCTTTGTTAATGAGTTCTATGATGATGTGCTCCATAGTCTTACAGACCAGGCTAGTCAGGCTTATGGGGCGATAGTAACCAGGGTCAGTTGTGGCCCCTCCTTTGTGGAGAGGAATAACCATTGCTGTGTGCCATTCTATGGGCATGTAGCCTGTGGAGAGGCTGAGGTTAAACAGCATGTTTAGGTGAGGGGTTAGTATGTTCTGTAGTTCATGCAAGACACAGCCTGGGACACAATCTGGTCCCATTAACGCTGTGTTTTGGGCTTTTGAAAGGGCTGTTTTCACCTGTGTGTCTGTGATTTTTGGGACACTACACTTTTCCGGTATTGTTTTGGGCCCTTTTGGAGGTGAGACGGGGGTGAAGCTGACACTGAAACTATCTGTCAGGATGTTGGCAATGTCAGTAGGTTCAGTATATTTTGTGCTATTTTGCACTAGTTCAGTGTATATCTGCGAGTTGCCACTTAGATTCTTAACATAGCTAAAGAAGTCTTTGTGGTTATCTTTTGAATCCTTGGCTATTTTCCTTTCGAAGTAAGCCTTGGATGATTTCATGAGGGACCTCAGTTTCTTACTGATACTGATCAGGGATGTCTTTCCTTCTTGGGATTTGCGTTTTTGTGAACTAGTTTCCTCCTTCTGTTGTATAGCCTGTTTATGGCAGGGGTCCACCAAACTGGTTTCCTTCTCTTAGAGGAGTGAGTCTTGGCTTTGCTAGGGATGGCCGATCCATGCTTGCTTGTTGGTGCTCATAGAGTGCATTTGTAAAGGTTTCTGCATCTTGGGCAGCGTTATCCTTTAGCGTGGGGGTTGTGAAACTTACCACCTCTGTCTTAAGTAAGGTGAAGTTTGCTTTAGAAAAGATTTTACTGTGGTTTCCTTAGTTGGGGGTGGTGGTGGGGTGTGGACATCCAGAGTGATTATTTTATGGTCTGATCTAACCAGTGATGGGTTGATCTCTGGTGTGGAACACCTGTCGCCCATGTTGGTGATGACCAGGTCCAATATGTTTTCACCTCTGGTAGGGGAGTTTACCAGCTGATCCAGGGCATTTGAGTTGGTGAATTCCAGGAAGCATTGGGCCTGGGAGTTTGTACTCGAGTAGTTTTCCCAGTGAATGGTAGGGTAATTGAAATTGCCCATTATCAGGATGTTTGGTGGGACCTTCATGTTTTCCAGTGTCTCCAGAAAGGTGGAGTGGTGGTCCTGGGTCATGGAGGGTGATCTGTAGCAGGCCACAATTTGCATTGCAGATTTGCCCGATGTTAGTTGCACATGGATGATCTCAGAGGTATTATGCTGCACCACTAACCTGGAGGTGTAGGTATCCTTGATGAATATGGATACACCCCCTCCTTTTGTGTTTCGGTCCATGTTCTGTGGCCGAAACGTGTGGTATGAGTTGTAGCCCGGTAGTGCTGGGGTTCTCTCTGGAGCCTTGAACCAGGTTTTAGTTACTGCACAGATTTCGATGTTCTCCATACTGAGGAGTACTTTGAGCGCATGTATTTTGAGATTGATATGTGACTTGGTGCTATATTTTGTATTACTGCTGATGTTTTCCTCATACAAACTACAGTAAATAATATTCTTGATAATACTTGGTGATCATAATCTTGACTGGATGGCCCTCACAAGACCCAACTGAATAGACTTGCAACCTGTCATAACCATACTCACCTTTGTGTCTGAAGACACTAGATCCAACTGTAACAATGGTAAAACTACTCTGATTGATATTCTTTTAACAATCATGCCAGACAAACTTAATTGGATCCTTGTGTTACCTGACTGTAAGTGATCACTGTCCTGTTTTCTCCACTTGGTCTTTAAGAAGTGAAATGACACCTGCACAACTCACCCTGTCTAGAAGTGTCTCAGACTGATCTGATTTGCTACTTGCTGAACTTCAAAACAGAGACTGGACACTTTTTATGATTATACTGACCAAACAATTATGGGCTCATAGGTTTATACTATGCTTATGACCACCAGGGCCTTTTTAAGCCTAGTTGTGTAACCCAACCCAGTTTTGCCCCCAAGTACTTTGGATGCCTATATTGTTGGGGGTATGTTAGTAAGGAGGGAGCTAAAGGTTATTTGAGGGGGATGTTATTTGGGAATTAATTTACATATTGTCACGCTCTGTCCATCTGAGGCATGGAGGCCAGACCAGAGGTGAATATGTGATTTTTTCCATCCAATGATCGTTTTGTTTGAATATTGTCAGGGATGAGCTCTGCTTCATGTGGATGGGGAGCTTACTCCATTGTGTGAGGATTTGAGACACATATTGGTCTCTCCAGCATGTTCTATTTATGTCGCAGGCAAAGTCCAGGTCCTTGGATCTAGTGTTTCTTGTGCTGTTTGTTTTGTGGATGTGCAAGGGATCCATCAGATCTGGATCTGAGGATGCCTTATATGCTAGGCATTGATCACCTCTCAGTAACCTGTAAGAGACTGAGTACATAGATAGGGCCTTAAGGCGATCTCTGTAGGTCAGGGCATTCATACTTTGGATTCTCCTGATGAGGAACTATTGAGGAGGTTCCAACTGTTGAAAGTGTTGGCTTAGGTACATACCAAAGGGGACATTGTATTTCATGATGGGTTAGATAAGGGCTGAGTAGAGTGATATTATAACTTCTTTGGACCTGGAAGCCATAGCTTTGTTTATGAGATGGATGAAATAGAATAATTGTCTTAGTATCTTGGATACATGTTGGTCAAAGACCAAATTAATGTCTACATATGTCCCCAAATCCCTAAGTACTGGGAAACTCTTAAGGGTGTTTTATCGATAGAGTAATCAGCTTGGGTGGAAAATTTCACAAAGGGCACTATAATGCATTTTTTTGCACTGAGTTTTAATCCATGGCTTTGGCACCAGTTATTTGTTTGTGTGAGACCCTCTTGTAGGATGCTATGTCATAGGGGGAAATCTATGATAAGTCCCAGTTTACGATCATCTGTAACTTGGTGATCCAGAAGCCTCTGATATTAACTTTGACTTCCAAGAAGTAGATGTCAAAAAGGAACAGACCCAACATGCAGTCCTGGGGTTCTCCTCTGGTGACTGGTCTCCTGGTGGGGGTTTTCTGACTGATCCTGACTTCTTGTGTCCTATCTGTCAGGTAACCACCAATCCAGTGCGTTATGTAGAGACTTACGCATAGTTCTGAGAGTTTGTCAATAATATATGAATGGGGTATTTTATCAAACACATTGGCCAGGTCTAGATAGGCAGTATGCACTGTTTTCCCTTCTCCGTAGCCTTAGTGAGCCTCTCAAAGAAGTCCACCAGGATAAATAGGCAAGAGCTTCCCTTACCAAAGTCAAACTGGGATGGGTCCAGTGTCTGTAGGTTGCCAATGTCCTTGATTATCATTTCTCCGTCAGCTTTCTATAATCTATGTAACCTTATAGAGCACAACGTGTAGGCCCTAATCAATCAGAAAAGAAGAATCACAACCTGCGGCTCACTACCAATACCAGACAACTCACTAGTGAAAGGGACTAGTAAAATCACCCATGGAAGACACCTTATAGAGCACAACATGTAGGCCCTAATCAATCAGAAAAGAAGAATCACAAGCTACGGCTCACTACCAATACCAGACAACTCACTAGTGAAAGGGACTAGTAAAATGACCCATGGAAGACACCTTATAGAGCACAACCTGTAGGCCCTAATCAATCAGAAAAGAAGAATCACAAGCTACGGCTCACTAACAATACCAGACAACTCACTAGTGAAAGGGACTAGTAAAATGATCCATGGAAGACACCTTATAGAGCACAACGTGTAGGCCCTAATCAATCAGAAAAGAAGAATCACAAGCTACGGCTCACTACCAATACCAGACAACTCACTAGTGAAAGGGACTAGTAAAATCACCCATGGAAGACACCTTATAGAGCACAACGTGTAGGCCCTATTCAATCAGAAAAGAAGAATCACAAGCTGCGGCTCACTACCAATACCAGACAACTCACTAGTGAAAGGGACTAGTAAAATGACCCATGGAAGACACCTTATAGAGCACAATGTGTAGGCCCTAATCAATCAGAAAAGAAGAATCACAACCTGTGGCTCACTAACAATACCAGACAACTCACTAGTGAAAGGGACTAGTAAAATGACCCATGGAAGACACCTTATAGAGCACAACGTGTAGGCCCTAATCAATCAGAAAAGAAGAATCACAAGCTACGGCTCACTACCAATACCAGACAACTCACTAATGAAAGGGACTAGTAAAATGACCCATGGAAGACACCTTATAGAGCACAACGTGTAGGCCCTAATCAATCAGAAAAGAAGAATCACAAGCTACAGCTCACTACCAATACCAGACAACTCACTAGTGAAAGGGACTAGTAAAATGACCCATGGAAGACACCTTATAAAGCACAACGTGTAGGCCCTAATCTATCAGAAAAGAAGAATCACAACCTGCGGCTCACTACCAATACCAGACAACTCACTAGTGAAAGGAACTAGTAAAATGACCCATGGAAGACACCTTATAGAGCACAACATGTAGGCCCTAATCAATCAGAAAAGAAGAATCACAACCTGTGGCTCACTACCAATACCAGACAACTCACTAGTGAAAGGGACTAGTAAAATGATCCATGGAAGACACCTTATAGAGCACAACGTGTAGGCCCTAATCAATCAGAAAAGAAGAATCACAAGCTATGGCTCGCTAACAATACCAGACAACTTACTAGTGAAAGGGACTAGTAAAATGACCCATGGAAGACACCTTATAGAGCACAACGTGTAGGCCCTAATCAATCAGAAAAGAAGAATCACAACCTGCGGCTCACTACCAATACCAGACAACTCACTAGTGAAAGGGACTAGTAAAATCACCCATGGAAGACACCTTATAGAGCACAACGTGTAGGCCCTAATCAATCAGAAAAGAAGAATCACAAGCTATGGCTCACTAACAATACCAGACAACTCACTAGTGAAAGGGACTAGTAAAATGACCCATGGAAGACACCTTATAGAGCACAACATGTAGGCCCTAATCAATCATAAAAGAAGAATCACAAGCTGCGGCTCACTACCAATACCAGACAACTCACTAGTGAAAGGGACTAGTAAAATCACCCATGGAAGACTACCATCATCTTCTTTCCGCTGTTCCCGTTAGGGGTCGCCACGGCTGATCACCTGGTTCCATTTCTTCCTGTCCTCAGCATCTTGCTCTGTCACACCAACCACCTGCATGTCCTCTCTCACCACATCCATAAACCTTATCTTAGGCCTTCCTCTTTTCCTGTTACCTGGTAGCTCATCCTTGGCATCTTTTTCCCAATATACTCAGCATCCCTCCTCTGCACATGTCCAAACCAATGTAATTTTGCCTCTCTGGTTTTGTCTCCAAACCTTCCAACCTGGGCTGACCCTCTAATATACTTATTCCTAATCCTGTCCAACCTCGTCACACCCAGTGCAAATCTTAACATCTTTAACTCTGCCACATCCAGCTCAAACTCCTGCCTTTTTGTCAATGCTACTGTCTCCAACCCATATAACATAGCTGGTCTCACTACCCTCTTGTAGATCTTCCCTTTCACTCTTACAGGTACTAGTCTGTCACAAATCACTTCTGACACTCTTCTCTACCCACTCCATCCTGCCTGTACTCTCTTCTTCACCTCTCTTCCACACTCACCGTTACTCTGAACTATTGACCCCAAGTATTTAAACTCATCCACCTTCACCACCTCTACTCCTTGCATCCTCACCATTCCTCTATCCTCCCTCTCATTCACACACATATATTCTGTCTTAGTCCTGCTGACCTTCATTCCTCTTCTCTCTAGAGCATACCTCCATCTCTCCAGGGTCTCCTCTACCTGTTCCCTACTCTCACTACAGATCACAATGTCATCTGCAAACATCATAGTCCATGGGGACTCCTGTCTGATCTTGTCTGTCAACCTGTCCATCACCACTGCAAATAAGAAAGGGCTCAGAGATGATCCTTGATGTAACCCCACCTCCACCTTAAACGCATCCATGACTCCCACCACAGACCTCACTGCTGTCACACTACCCTCATACATATCCTGTACCACTCTTACATACTTCTCTGACACTCCTGACTTCCTCATACAATACCACAACTCTTCTCTAGGCACCCTGCCATATGCTTTCTCTAAGTCTACAAAAACACAATGCAACTCCTTCTGACCTCTGTACTTCTCCAGCAATACTCTCAGAGCAAACATTGCATCTGTAGTGCTCTTTCCTGGCATGAAACCATACTGCTGATCACTAATCATCACCTCCCTTCTTAACCTAGCTTCCACTACTCTTTCCCATAACTTTCATGCTGTGACTGATCAATTTAATCCCTCTGTAGTTACTACAGCTCTGCACATCACCCTTATTCTTAAAAATCGGTACCAAAACATTTTTTCTCCATTCCTCAGGCATCCTCTCACTTTCTAAGATTTCATTAAAACAATCTGGTTAAAAACTCCACTGCCATTTCACCTAAACACCTCCATGCTTCCACAGGTATGTCATCTGGACCAACAGCCTTTTCATTCTTCATTCTCTTCATAGCTATCCTTACTTCCTCCTTGCTAATCCATTGTACTTCATGATTTACTATCCCTACATCATCCAACCTTCTCTCCCTCTCATTCTCTTCATTCATCAACCCCTCAAAGTACTCTTTCCATCTCCTCAACACACTCTCCTCACTTGTGAGTACGTTTCCCTCATTATCCTTTATCTGCTGCACATAGCTTGGTCTCTCTGTCTAGCCAATTGGTACAGGTCCTTTTCTCCCTCCTTAGTGTCCAACCTTTCATACAACTATTCATATGCCTTATCCTTAGCCTTCGCCACCTCTCTCTTTGCCATGCACCTCATCTCCTTATACTCCTGTCTACTTTCTTCATCTCTCTGACAACCCCACTTCTTCTTTGCCAGCCTATTTGCCTGTATACTCTCCTGTACTTCCTCATTCCACCACCATGTCTCCTTGTCATCCTTCCTCTGTCCTGATGTGATACCAAGCACCTTTCTAGCCGTCTCCCTTACTAGTTCTGCTGTAGTTACCCAGCTATTTGGTAACTCTTCACTGCCACCCAGTGCCTGTTAACTCATCCCTGAACTTCACCTCACAATTACCCTTTTTCAATCTCCACCATTTGATCCTTGGTGCTGCCCTCACACTCTTCCTCCTCTTCTTGATCACCAACATCATCCTACAAACCACCATCCTATGCTGCCTAACTACACTTTCTCCGGTGACCACTTTACAGTCTCCAATCTCCTTTAGACTGGCCCTCCTACATAAGATATAATCCACCTGTGTGCATCTTCCTCCACTATTGTATGTCACACTATGCTCCTCCCTCTTGTTAAAATATGTATTCACCACAGCTATGTCCATCCTTTTCGCAAAATCCACTACCATCTGACCTTCTGCATTCCTTTGTTTAACACCATACCTACCCATCACTTCCTCATCCCCTCTGTTCCCTTCACCAACATGCCCATTGAAATCTGCTCCAATCACCACTCTCTCACCCTTGGGTACAGTCATCACCAATTGATCCAATTCACTCCAAAATTTTTCTTTCTCGTCCATTGCACACCCAACGTGTGGAGCATATACACTAACAACATTCATCATTACACCATCAATATCTAGCTTCATAAACATCACTCTATCTGACACTCTTTTCACCTCCAAAACACTTTTAGCATACTGTTCCTTCAGAATAACTCCTATGCTATTTCTCCTCCCATCCACACCATGATAAAACAATTTGAACCCACCTCCGATACACCTAGCCTTACTCCCCTTCCATCTGGTCTCTTGCACACACAATATGCCAACCTTCCTTCTGTCCATCAGATCAGCCAGCTCTCTCCCTATACCAGTCATATTGCTAACATTCAAAGTTCCGACCCTCTCTACCACAGTCCTAGCCTTTCTCCTCTCTTCCTGCCTTTGGCCATGCCTTCCGCCTCTTCTCCTTCTTCGGCCAACAGTAGCTCAATTTCTGCCGGCACTTTGTTGGCTAACAGTACTGGTGGCGGTCGTTGTTAGCCCAGGCCTCGACCGATCTGGTATGGAAATATTTACTGGTGACTGCATGAAAATGATTTGGCAAAGTTTTATGCTGGATGCCCTTCCTGACGCAACCCTCCCCATTTATCCAGGCTTGGGACTGGCACAAAGAAATGCACTAGCTTGTGCATCCCCAGTGGCTAGGTGTAAGACTACCAATTTTACAAAATACCAACAGCTAAAGCAAGCCAGTAGAGTACGAGCTAACCAAGCAAAAGCTGAATACTGCACAAAGGTACAAGTCATACATGTACTGTGGGACACCCCAAACAATTTTAGAACACAGTAAAACATTTGGACTTATCCAGAATTTTCCTAAATGTTTGTAGTAGTCATAATCTCACTGTTTCAGAAATCAGTGGATTTCATCACATCTTATGTAATCCCTTCTCAAATCGAGGTTCAAAAATCACTAGAAAATAATGCCTGTGGATATAATTCAAATGTTGTTTCTATTCACCCAGGATATTGAAAGTGTGTTTACTTCAAGCACCCATCTCCCACTCACTTGCAGATCACTGTCTCGAAGTAAGGAAATCAAGCAACTTACAGACTGCATGGGCTGTCACTTGCACTGAAACACGAATTTCAGTTTCAGCAATTTACAGCAGGTATGCGGAGAGAGAGAGACAGTTGAGAGGTTGAACCTTGCCTGAACACATTCTTTGAGTTTGAGTAAGGTAAGGTAAGTACACCAACCATGGGGAAGGAGGGAGTGGGGATAGAAGTGTTACTTAGGGTTTCAAGTAGTGATGAGGAGGGGATTTAGGTCTAGAATCAGGAACTCCTAGCACCACTGGTACTGAATCACTAAATGTTAGGACTAATACTTCATAGGTTCATAGATTTATACTAGGCTAACTGCCCTAGGGCATTTATAAGCCTAGCCCAAAGTTATGTGGCTTACGCCACCCCTTATGTTAGAAATACTGTGCCCATTAGTTTGTTGTGCCTCTGTCCAGTAGTGACACAGAGATGATTCCCGGGGTAAACCTATGATCTCCCATCCACCGGTCAAGATTTCTCTTGAACAGAGCCAGCGAGGTGCTCTGCCTCACATGGACCGGGATTTTATTCCACAGCATGGGGAGTCTCTGGGTGATAAATCTATTCCTCCAGCACGTCCTATTTATATCCGTGCTAAGGTTTAAGTCTCTTGCTCTAGTGGTTTTGGTGGATTTGGATTTTTTGAGGTGGAGCATGTCCATTAATTCGGGTTGGTCATGGCCTTGTATGTCAGGCACAGGTCACCTCTGAGCAGATGGTATGCAACTGAATAGAGTTGGAGTTTCTTCAGTCTGGCAGCATATGACAGGTTTTGGAGTCCCTTTATCCTTTTGGTGAGGAACTTTTGGGGTCTCTCCAATTGCTGCAGGTGTCGGGTGAGATACATCCCGAATGGGGCATTGTACTCGATCATTGGTCTGATAAGTGAAGAGTACAGGGGAACAATGACCTCACTTGATCTGGATGTGAATCCCTTCATGATCAGGTGGACAATGTAGAAGGTCTTTCGAACCACTTTAGCAACGTGAGCGTCAAACGAGGCCACTGTCAACCTGGGTCCCCAGGTCCCTGATAACCTCTTCTGTGCTTAGTGGGTTGCCACCTATATGGTAGCTTGGGGTTACCTTGTTTTTCCCAAGGGTATGACTATACACTTTTTTGCGTTTAACTTCAGGCCATGGCTCTGGCACCAGCTATCAGTTTCATTGAGACCCCTCTGAAGGATGTCTGTGTCCGATGTACTATCCACTATGGCACCCAGTTTGCAGTCATCCGCAAACTTTGTCAGCCATAGTCCTCCTATGTTTGCCTGTACTTCTGAGAAGTAGATGCCGAACAATAGGGGGCCAAGGACTGAGCCCTGTGGAACTCCACTTGTAACCGGCTTGGAGTCTGACATGGCTCCAGCAACTCTAACCCTGTGGGTTCTGTCCTTTAGCCAGTTTGCAACCCATCTTGTGACATATGGGTTTACATTTAAGCTGGTAAGTTTCTCTGTAATACCCGAGTGGGGTATTGTGTCGAAAGCTTTTGCAAGGTCAAGGTAGGCTGTATGGACTGCCTTTCCCTCATCAATGGCCTTGGTGAATGTTTCGAAGAAGTCGACCAAGTTCAAAAGGCAAGATCTGCTCTTGATAAAGCCAAACTGGGTTGGGTCCAAGGTCTGCAAGTCCCCTATGTCCTTGTTTATGAGTTCCATTATGATCCTCTCCATAGCTTTGCAGACCAGGCTTGTTAAGCTTATGGGGCGGTAATTACCAGGGTCCATAGAGGCACCGCAATACACTGGGAAAGGGAAAAAAATGTGTTTGTAAAAAGTTTAAGAGAAATGTTTCCTTCCTTGAAATATATTTCAGTGGTGAATGAGTTAAATTATTTGATATAATGATGTTTAATTGATTGATTGATGTTTAATTAATTAATTAAAGCATATATAAAAGGAGACTGAAAATGCAAATATATGTCCCATTGAAGGCGAACAGCTGAGGTACCAGGACAGAAGGAATAAAATGGATATCTACCACTACTCTTGTGTCTTCCTCTGAATTTGTTGGTGTATTGCAGTTTCCAAGTATTGAAGCTTGTCTTTACTAGTGTTTGCTTTTTCGAAGATGTCTGTTTCAGAGGAAGTACAGAGTGGTGAGAATTTTTCTTTTGCTGATGTACTGAAAGAAAGAGAGAGAAAATATGCTGCCTCAGATTTGTGGACTGGGGGCAGCAGTGAAACTTGTTCTGAAGAATTTGTGCATCTTGAGCGTATAATGGCAAAAGAAATGACTGTTTTCTATGACTCCAAATTACTTGAGAAGTATGTGATGCTGAATATAACACCTAGAGGTCTGCGCATAGATAAATTGCCTGCAGGAGGTTTTAAGGAAGATGAAAATGATTTGCTGATTGAGTGGAGACAAGCTGCTCAAGACTGTTGCCTGAGCTGGTTGAAAATTCTGATTAAAAAGAATCAAAGAACTATGGACAGTTTACATAGTAAAATCATTGACTTACAACAAGAGGTAAAAAACAAGGTATCCAATGTTATGTTTCAATCAAAATTTAAAGAAATAAATGAAAAGTTAAAGAAAATTGAAAATGAAGTGATGGCTAGGAAGAAATCTAAACTGAATAGGGATGTTAATGACTATGAAAAGAATGAAATTTACAACTGGCCCAGAAGAGGGCGTCGTTTCAAAAGAAACTTTAAAAGAAACAGAGCAGGAAATGATGAAATATCTTCCTGTTCTTCTATAGAGACTGGTGGTAGTCGAAAGAGTGTGTCCTTTGAGGACATTGTGGTTGAGGATGTGGAAAATGAAGAGAACCGAAGGGTAAATCAGAATTCCAGAACCAAGTCATACAACGTACAGACGAGATCAACCAGAAAACAACAGGGTAAGACAAGTCATTTGCAAGTCAGCAATCAGTCAAAAAACTGACTTTAAACCTCCCGTATGTTCAGAGTGCCTTGTTTTCAAGTGCACAAGTAAATGTTAATTTTTATGATGAAAAAATGCTTTATTCTGTTAAAAATGTTAAAAAAGGTAAAAAAAGTGATAAAAAAAGTAAGGAAAAAAACTTTAAAAAGGGTGGTAGTTATGTGTATGAGCACTCTGGGTTTTTAGAGGATAGCATGTTAGAAAGTAATAGCGCATCTAGATCTGATGCGCTTGTATTCAAAACGTGTGAAATTTCTAAAGAGTTGGATGTGCTAGATGGTGTTTCTAGACATGCTACTAGTGTTGTTGATCATTCCCAGCTCACTGATAATATGCATGAGAGGACTAGACAACTGGCTAAATGTTCTGATAGTTGTGCTGAACCAGGAGATGTTGATGTTCTGTCTTCCGTTGAATGTGGGGGCTTTGAGCAGCCATGTCCGGCGGATACTGAATGTTTGAATAATGATGGCAGCTCACAACACATGAATGCTTTCTCCGGTACTGTATCTTTTAAAACTTGTGAAATATTAAATGTACTAGATATTGCCTCTAAAGGTACTACCAGTATTAATGATCATTCCCAGTCCATTGGCAATGTGTATGGGAGGGTTGGAAAACTGACCGAATGTTTGAACAGTTGTACTGAACCAAGATACGCTGACGTTTTGCCCTCCGCTGAATGCGGGAGTGTTGAGCAGTTATGTTTGGCGGATATTGAATGTTTAGATATTAATAGCAGCTCACGATTAGATGCTTCTTCCGGTATTGATATTATTAACATTTATGGTGCAGCGGACCAAGTGGTAGAACCCAGTTTTAAAGGGTCTTTGTCTGAGCCGGTTAATGTTTTTTGAACAGGCGCAATGTGGGGGTGCAAACTGTTTGGATACTGATGATTATAATAAAAGTGTAGGACGAGCGGCAATTTCTGTATATGATGGAACTAGGCAATCTTGTACAAACATTCTTGTACGTAATAATGCTGATGAGTTTGAAAGTGGTAACAGGAAAGGGAACTTAGAGCAATGCATTACTCTGGAAACTGACTGTTTAGATGAAACTGTTAGTGTAGGACAGGTTAATGTTAATGTTTTTCCGGAATCTTTTTGTTCAGTTAATGGGAGGATTGAGCTGCTAGATGTTGTGGACACTAAATGTTTTAACAGCATTGCTAGTTCACAAAACTATAATGCTGTTTTGGTTACTCATACAGCTGATAGTTCCGAATCTTTGGACTTAGTGTCAAGATTATATCATGAAAACACAATGTCTGGTTCAATGGGTGTCTCTGTAGAACAGATGTCTAACAATGAAGAAGTGAACCAGTCTGTCAGTGATGTTATTAGGAATGATTTAGGACAGAAAGTTGATTTAGAGTTTAGTGATTCCAGCAAAAATGTGCAGCATGATATTAATGTCACCTATCAGGATAATACTGAATTAGTAGCATCTTATGATTGTCAAAATGAGTTTAATATATCGTGTGAGCCTATTGCTACTATTGGAAGTTGTGATGTTGAGAATGAAATGGAATTCAGTGCTGGTAGTATTGCCAATGATGGTTTGAATGTGATTAATCTCTCTGACCTTACCCTGTCTGATGAAATGTTGAGTGTTTTTTCAAAAGGGACAAAATTTGTACCCACTAGGATACCATCCATTTCAGACATTATTTTTGATGTTAAAACATTTATTCGAAAATTAAATTTAAAGGTTCATTTTTATGAAAAAGAAAAAAGTAAAATTAAAGAAAAAAGTGATGTTTTTGATGAAACTCTCTTAAATTTAAGTATATATGATTATGAAGGCATGGAATTGGATGCAATTAGGGATGAAAATGAGAATGAAAACTTTCATGAGTCTTTTATGGAATCTGACTTGGAGGGTTTTGGAGGTGGTTATGGTCACTTAAAAGTTCCCCATTTTCCAGGTGACAGTACTTTTATGCCTCCTAAGAAATCTTCGGCAATAAATGCCTTCGAACATGTTGTTATGGCCAAACTGGAATCGGAACATAAAGCTTTTTGTATACGAAAAAAGATGTTTAATTTAACTAAAAATGAATGGTTGGCCTTAAAAACATTTAGGATGGAATTGGATAAAGTAACTGTCAAACCGGCGGATAAAGGGGGTAACTGGGTGATTATGAACAAAGATAAATATGAGAACATAATCAATGATTTATTGGTGGATGATATTTATCAAAAGCTAGGAAGTAACCCCCTTGAGTCTTATTCTGGTGAACTTCATGAATTACTAGAGAGAGGTGAAAGATTGGGATTTTTCACTAGTAAGGATGTAAAAAGTTTAACCATGAAGGAACCCCAACACCCCTATATGTATATAATTCCTAAAATTCATAAAAATGTTACCAATCCTCCAGGTAGACCTATTATTTCGGGGATTGGGTCTTTTGTTGAGAGAGTTAATATTTTCTTGGACCATCATTTAAAGAAATTTTTGTCAAAGGTTCAATCTCACGTCAAGAATACACAGGATGTATGTGTGGCTTTAAAAGGACTGAAATGGGAAGAGAATTATTATTGGGCTAGTGTTGATGTTGTATCACTCTACACCAACATTAAAACTAGGTGGGGTTTGGAAGCAGTGTACAAAATGATGGGGGAAGGACCATATACTAGATTTCTGTTAAGTTTGCTTGAGTTTAGCTTAACACACAACTATTTTTTGTGGAAGAAGGATTATTTTTTGCAGAAAAAAGGAACAGCTATGGGTGCAGCTTTTGCCCCTAGTTATGCTGTGATCTACATGGGGGAATTTGAAAGGGAATTTATGTTTCAAAACACATTTTTTGTTAATAATGTGATTTTTTTCAAACGTTACATTGATGATCTGATTTTTGTGTGTAAAGGGAGTATGACTCTTTTTGACGAATTCATGGTGAGCTTAAACAGCAATCACCATGGTTTAAAGTTTGTGGCACACATTTCTGAATTTCAAATTCCTTTCTTGATGTAGAATTTTATGTGGGGCAAATGGTTTGGTTGAGCATAAAACCTATAGGAAACCCACTTCAGTGAATAATTTTTTACATGCTAGCAGCATGCACCCTGCACATTTGATCAAAGCCATACCGAAGGAGAATTTAAAAGGAATCTAAGAAATACTTCAGATAAAACCTCTGGGAAGAGGTGTGTGATGAAATTCGGATAGACTATATTCTCGTGGATATGAGCAGGATAGGCTTGAATATATAAAACAAAAATTGTGTGAAAATAGAGTATTTGGGATGCGAGGGCATAAACACACATTTGAGTTTGAAAATGCACTAAACTTAGACAAATTGTTTTTTGTATCCAAATACTCTGATTTCTCATGTATTATGGAAAAAGTCATTAGGGATTTATGGCCAGTCGTATGTGAAGATCTTACAATAGGTCACCTTTTTCCCAAACATATTACTTTTTCTTATAAAAGGTATCCGAATTTGAAAGAGATCTTAAATAGAAAAGTTGAAGTAAGAAGAGATGGTATGGTTGGGATGCACAAATGTGGGAAATGTTCTGTCTGTAGTAAAACTAAAAACATGCATGGTTTGAAGATCAATGGAAAGATGTACACTGCTTTGAAGGTTTGATTGTAGGTCAACAGGGGTCATTTACATTTTAGGCTGTGATTGTATTCCAGCCAAATGGTACATTGGACAAACCACTAGACAAGTTAAGATTAGATTTTGGAACACCTAGGTGACATAAGGAGGAAACCTAGAGCCTGTGGCTGCACATTTTTGCAGCATACACAATGGTGAGAATGATAGCTTTAAGTTTAGTGTGTTAGCCAGGCCTCATTCAAATAGAGGAAATTACAAAGTAGTTTTGAGTAAGTTAGAACAAAGGTTCATCATTGAGTATCATACCCTATTTCCTAAGGGAATGAACTTGGAAATTTAATGGGTATTAATGATATTCAGCTTTCACTAAATGATTCATTATGTATTAAAATTGAAGTTTTGCAATATTGATATTTTATAGTGATCAGTTGTTATATGCATGCACATTTGAAAAGAATTTATTGCACTATGAAATTTATTAATTAATATTTGGAGTGTTTAGTTTACAGTTCATATTTTGTAATTAATATTTATAAAATTTGTAGATTAAGTAAAAGAAAGGAAAAAAATGTGTTTGTAAAAAGTTTAAGAGAAATGTTTCCTTCCTTGAAATATATTTCAGTGGTGAATGAGTTAAATTATTTGATATAATGATGTTTAATTGATTGATTGATGTTTAATTAATTAATTAAAGCATATATAAAAGGAGACTGAAAATGCAAATATATGTCCCATTGAAGGCGAACAGCTGAGGTACCAGGACAGAAGGAATAAAATGGATATCTACCACTACTCTTGTGTCTTCCTCTGAATTTGTTGGTGTATTGCAGTTTCCAAGTATTGAAGCTTGTCTTTACTAGTGTTTGCTTTTTCCATAGAGGCACCGCCTTTGTGGAGTGGGACCACAGTTGCCATACGCCACTCCTTGGGCACATATCCTGTGGTGAGGCTAAGATTAAACAGCTGCCTTATGTGCGGGTTTAGTTCTTCATTGAGTTCATGTAGCACACAGCCGGGGACCCCATCCGGTCCCATTGATGCTGTGTTTTTAGCTTTAGAGAGAGCAGCTTTCACCTGCGCATTTGAGATGTCTGGGAGGCTACTCTCAGTTGGGATAGTTATCTCTCCCTTTGGGGAGGGGTGAAATTTGCGCTGAACCTGTCTGCCAGTATGTTGGCAATGTCTGTGGGTTCAGTGATTTTTGTATCATTTTGGACTAATTCTGAGCATATCTGGGAGTTTCCACCCAGGTTTCTGACATAGCTGAAGAAGGCCTTATGATTGTCTTTTGAATCTATGGCAATTTTTCTCTCAAAGTTGGCCTTGGATGATTTTATGAGGGATCGTAGTTTCTTGCTAGTGCTGATCAAAGATGCCTTCCCTTTTGGGATTTTGCTCTATCATGTAATAGCTTTCTCCTCTTATTGTAAAGTTTGTTTATGGCTGGGGTCCACCAGACTGGACGTTTGCCCTTGGTGGAAAGAGTCTTGGTTTTATTTGGGATTGCCTGATCCATGCAGTCCTGAAGGTGTTCATAGAAGGCATTTGTAAGGGCTTCCGCAGCTTGGGTTGTGGTTTCCATTGGCTTGGGGGCCTTGAAGGATACCACACCTGTCTTGAGTAGTGTGAAGTTTGCTTTAGAGAAGTTCTTCACTGTGGTCTTTTGTTTGGGGTGGGGGCTGGATGTGGATTTCTAGTGAGATTAGTTTATGATCTGATCTCACCAATGAGGGATATACTTCCAGTGTGGAGCATTTTGTCCCCATGATCGTGATGATGAGATCTAGTATATTTTCTCCTCTTGTGGGGACGGTGACTAGTTGTTCCATGGCATTTGAATTTATGAACTCCAGGAACCTTTGGGCTAGAAAGTTTGGGCTTGAGTAATGTTCCCAGTCTATATTCGGGTAGTTGAAGTCACCCAATATGATGGTGTTTGGTGATACATTTATACCCTCCAGTGTCTTCAGGAAGGCTATGTGGGTTTCCTGAGTTTGAGAGGGTGGCCTGTAGGATGCTACAAATTGTAGAGCAGTTTTGCCTATGGTTAATTGCACCTGGATGGTTTCCGATGCTTCGTGCGTAGCCACCAACCTGGAGGTGTGGGTATCCTTGATGAATATGGATACACCCCCTCCTTTTGTGGTGTGGTCCGGGTTTTGGGGCCAGAACGCATGATATGAGATGAAACCTGATAGTGCCGGGGTGCTCTCAGGAGCCTTGAACCAGGTTTCAGTCACAGCACAGACATCGATGTTCTCCATACTGAGAAGGGTCTCAAGTGCGTGCATTTTGAGATTTAGACTTCTGGCATTGAGCAGCATTACCCTTAGTTTCTTTAACGGTTTTGTTTTCTAGGGTGGTAGGTTTAGAATTTGAGCCTTGCCTAAAAAAGGCACTATGGGGATGGCAAGAGCCTTAGCCAATATCTGGAATCCCAGGGGTGACAGGTGCAAGCCGTCCCTTGCGAAGCAGCGTGGCTTGTCGAGCATGTCATCCCAGGCAGACAGGCACTGGATCCCCTTTGAATGACACCAGAAATTAAGCCAATGGTTAAAACTGATCATCTTGTCACTATATTGTGGCATCATTCTTGGTGAAGGAAGGATACTGCTCAGGGTCAGGGTCATACCTGCCTGGGCTACATAATCAGAGAGCTCCTCTATGTCTCTTTTCATGTAGTCCAGGGAGGTACGTCTCAGGTCGTTCACACCAGCATGGACAATGACTGTGTCATACTTGTACTTGCCATGGAGTGACCTGAGTGCTTGTGTTATGTGGCGGATTCTAGCGCCCGATAGGCAGCTTACCGTGACCTTCTCCTTGTTCAGCCTGGTGAGTGGGACGTCAGTGTGTCTGACTATGGAGTCACCTATGACAAGTATGTTTGGTGTTACTGCACTTATAACTCCTAGGACTGGTACAACATCAGTAACTCATCAGTAACTCATACTGATACAGCATCAGGAAATCCTAGTACAAATATACTAGTGGTACAGCATCAGCAATTCCTAGTACAGATACAGTATCAGCAACTCCTAGTACAGGTACAGCATCATTAACTCCTAGAACTGGTAAAGTAGCAGTAATTCCCAATACAGATACAGCATCAGCTACCCCTAGTACTGGTGCAGTACCAGTAACTCCTAGTACTGGTACAGCATCAGTAACTCCTAGTACACATACAGCATCGGCAACTCCTAGTATTTTTTCAGCATCACTGACTCCTACTGCTGGAATAGCATCAGTAACACCTAGTACAGATACACCATCAGTAACTCCTAGTAAAGATACAGCATCAGTAATTCCTAGTACAGGTACAGCATCAGTAACTCCTAGGGCTGGAACAGCATCACTAACTCCCAGTACTGGTACAGCATCAGAAACTCCAAGAACTGGCACAGCATCAGTAACTTCTAGTGATGGTACAGCATCAGTAACTCTCACTACTGGTACAGCATTAATAACTCCTAGTACTGATACAGCATCAGTAACTTCTAGTGCCGGTACAGTATCACTAACCCCCAGTACTGGCACAGCATCAGTAACTGCCAGTACTGGTATAGCATCAGTAAATCCAAGTACTGGTACAGCATCAGTAACTCCTAATGCTGATACAGCATCAGTAACTCCTAGTGCTGGTACAGTATCACTAACTCCCAGTACCGGTACAGCATCAGTAACTCTCAGTACTGATACAGCATCAGTAACTCTCAGTACTGGTACAGCATCAGTAACTCCTAGTGCTGCTGCAGCATCAGTAACTCCTAGTGCTGGTGCAGCATCAGTAACTTCTAGTGCTGGTGCAGCATCAGTAACTCCTAGTGCTGGTACAGCATCAGTAACTCCTAGTGCTGGTACATCATCAGTAACTCCTAGTGCTAGTGCAGCATCACTAACTCCCAGTACTGGTACCACGTCAATAACTCTTAGTGCTGGTATAGCATCACTAACTCCCAGTACTGGCACAGCATCACGAACTCTCAGTACTGGCACAGAATTAGTAACTCCTAGTGCTGATACACCATCACTATCTTCCAGTACTGCTACAGCATCAGTAACCCATAGTTCTGGTACAGCATCACTATCTCTCACTACTGGTACAGCATCACTATCTGTCAGTAGTGGTACAGCATCAGTAACTACTACTGCTGGCATAGCATTACTAACTCTCAGTACTGGTACAGCATCAGTAACTACTAGTGGTGCTACAGCATCAGTATCTCTCAAAGTTAGTACAGCAACACTAACTCTCAGCACTGATACATCATCAGTAACTCCTAGTGCTGGTACAGCAACACTAACTGCCAGTACTAGTACAGCATCAGTAAATCCTAGTGCTGTAATAGCATCAGTAATTCCTAGTACAAATACATCATCAGTAACTCCTAGTACAGATACAGCATCAGTAATTCCTAGTACTGCTACAGCATTACTAACTCCTAGTACTTATACACCATCAGTAATTCCTAGCACTGGTACAACATCAGTAACTCCCGGTACTGGTACAGCATAACTAACTCTCAGTACTGTTACAGCATCAGTAACTCCTAGTACTGGTACAACATCAGTAACTTTGAGTACAAATACATCATCAGTAACTCATAGTACTGATACAGCATCAGCAAATCCTAGTACAGATACAGCATTGGTAACTCCTACTACTGGTACAGCATCAGTAATTCCTAGTACAGATACACTATTAGCAACTCCTAGTACTAGTACAGATTCATTAACTCCTAGTACTGGTAAATTACCAGTAATGCCTAATACAGATACACCATCAGTAACTCCTAGTACAGATACAGTACCAGTAACTCCTAGTACAGGTACAGCATCATTAACTTATGTTACTGGTACAGTACAAGTAATTACCAGTACAGATACAGCATCGGCAACTCCTAGTACTGGTATAGTACCAGTAACTCGTAGTACTGGTACAGCATCAGTAACTCTTAGTACACATTCAGCATTGGTAACTCCTAGTATTTTTACAGCATCACGGACTCCTAGTGCTGGAATATCATCAGTACCGCCTAGTAAAGATACACCATCATTAACTCCTAGTACAGATACAGTTCAGTAACACCTAATACTGCTGCAACATTACTAACTCGTAGTACTTGTACACCATCAGTAATTCCTAGTACAGGAACAGCATCAGTAACTCCTAGTGCTGGCACATCATCACTAACTCTCAGTACTGGTACAGCATCAGGAACGCCTAGCGCTGGTAGAGCATCCGTAACTCACAGTACTGATACAGCATCAGTAACTCCTAGTGCTGGTATAGCATCAGTAACTCCTAGTGCTGGTACAGGATCACTAACTCCCAGTACTGGTACAGGATCAGTAACTCCAAATACTGGTACAGCATTACTAACTCCCAGCACTGGTACAGCATCAGTAACTCCTAGTGCAGATACATCATCACTAACTCTCAGTACTGGCACAGCATCAGTAAATCCTAGTGCTGGTACCTCATCACTAACTCTCAGTACTGATACAGCATCAGTAACTCCTAGTGCTGGTACAGGATCACTAACTCCCAGTACTGGTGCAGGATCAGTAACTCCAAATACTGGTATAGCATTACTAACTCCCAGCACTGGTACAGCATCAGTAACTCCCAATACTGGTACAGCATCAGTGACTCCTAGTGCTGGTAAAGCATCACTATCTCTCACTACTAGAACAGCAACAGTGACTCCCAGTACTGGTACAGCATCAATAACTCAGATTGCAACAGCAACAGTAACTCCTAGTGCTGGTACAGCATCACTAACTTTCAGTACTGGTACAGCATCAGTAACTCCCAGTGCTGGTACAGCATCACTAACTTTCAGTACTGGTACAGCATCACTAACTCTTATGACTGACACAGCATCAGTAACTTCTAGTACTGGTGCAGCATCACTAACTCCCAGTACTGATACAGCATCCCTAACTCTCAGTACTGGCACAGAATTACTAACTCCTAGTGTTGATACATCATCACTAACTTCCAGTACTGCTACAGCATCAGTAACTCGTAGTTCTGGAACAGCATCACTATCTGTCAGTAGTGGAACAGCATCAGTAACTACTACTGCTGGTACAGCATTACTAACTCTCAGTACTGGTGCAGCATCAGTAACTACTAATGCTGCTACAGCATCAGTATCTCTCAAAGTTAGTACAGAATCACTAACTCTCAGCACTGATACAGCATCAGTAACTTCTAGTGCTGGTAAAGCATCACTGACTCTCAGTACTGGTACATCATCAGTGACTCCTATTGCTGGTGCAGCATCACTAACTCCCAGTATTTATACAGCATCAATAACTCCTAGTGCTGGAACAGCATCAGTAATGCCTAGTACAAATACACCATCAGTAACTCCCAGTACTGGTACAGCATCACTAACTCTCAGTACTGGTACAGCATCAGTAACTCATAGTACTGATACAGCATTGGCAAATCCTAGTACAGATACAGCACTGGTAACTCCTACTACTGGTACAGCATCAGTAATTCCTAGTACAGATACAGTATCAGCAACTCCTAGTACTAGTACAGCATCATTAACTCCTAGTACTGGCAAATTACCAGTAATGCCTAGTACAGATACACAGTCAGTAACTCCTAGTACAGATATAGTACCAGTAACTCCTAGTGCAGGTACAGCATCATTAACTTATATTACTGGTACAGTACCAGTAATTCCCATAACAGATACAGCATCAGCAACTACTAGTACTGGTAGACTACCAGTAACTTCTAGTACTGGTACAGCATCAGTAACTCCTAGTACACATACAACATCAATAACTCCTAGTATTGTTGCAGAATCACTGACTCTTAGTGCTGGAATAGCATCAGTAACACCTACTACAGATACACCATCATTAACTCCTAGTTCAGATACAGCATCAGTAACACCTAATACTGCTACATCATTCCTAACACCTAGTATTTGTACACCATCAGTAATTCCTAGTACACGTACAACATCAGTAACTCCTAGAGCTGGTACAGAATCACTAACTCCCAGTACTGGTACAGCATCTGAAATTCCAAGAACTGGCACATCATCAGTAACTTCAAGTGATGGTACAGCATCAGTAATTCTCACTACTGGTACAGCATTAGTAACTCCTAGTGCTGGCACAGCATCAGTAACACCTAGTGCTGGCACAGCATCACTAACTCTCAGTACTGCTACAGCATCAGTAACTCCTAGTACTGGTACAGCATCAGTAACTCCTAGTACTGGTACAGCATCAGTAATACCTAGTGCTGGAACAGCATCACTATCTCTCACTACTAGGACAGTATCAGTAACTCCCAGTACTGGCACAGCATCACTAACTCCCAGTACTGGTACAGCATCAATAACTCCTAGTGCTGGTACAGGATCACTAGCTCCCAGTACTGGTACAGCATCACTAACTCTCAGTACTAGCACATCAATAGTAACTCCTAGTGCTGATACACCATCACTAACTCCCAGTACTGGTATAGTATTACTATCTCTTACTACTGGTACAGCATCACCATCTGTCAGTAGTGGTACAACATCGGTAACTACTAATACAGGCACAGCATCAGTAACTACTACTGCTGGTACAGCATTACTAACTCTCAGTGCTGGTACAGCATCAGTAACTGCTAGTGCTGCTACAGCATCCACATCTCTCAATGTTGGTACAGTATCACTAGCTCTCAACACTGATATAGCATCAGAAACTCCTAGTGCTGGTACAGCATCATTAACTCTCATGACTGGTACAGTGGCAGTAACTCCTAGTACAGGTGCAGCATCACTAATTCCCAGTACTGGAACAGTATTAGTAACTCCTAGTGCTGATACAACTTCATGAACTCTCAGTACTGCTACAGCATCAGTAAATCCTAGTGGTGGTACAGCATCACTATCTCTCAGTACTGGCACATTATCAGTAACTTCTAGTGCTGGTACAGCACCACTAACTCTCAGTGCTGGTACAGCATCAGTAACTCTCAGTACTGGAACTAACTCTAGTGCTTGATACACTTTCATGACTCAGTACTGCTACAGCATCCACATCTCTCAATGTTGGTACAGTATCACTAGCTCTCAACACTGATATAGCATCAGAAACTCCTAGTGCTGGTACAGCATCATTAACTCTCAGTATTGCTACATCATCGGTAACTCCTAGTGGTGGTACAGCATCACTAACTCTCATGACTGGTACAGTGGCAGTAACTCCTAGTGCAGGTGCAGCATCACTAACTCCCAGTACTGGTACATCATCACTAACTCCCAGTACTGGCACATCAATAGTAACTCCTAGTGCTGATACACCATCACTAACTCCCAGTACTGCTACAGCACCAGTAACTCCTAGTGCTGGTACAGCATTACTATCTCTCACTACTGGTACAGCATCACCATCTGTCAGTAGTGGTACAGCATCTGTAACTACTAGTACAGGCACATCATCAGTAACTCCTACTGCTGGTACAGCATCATTAACTCTCAATACTGGTACATCATCAGTAACTCCTAGTGGTGGTACAGTATCACTAACTCTCATGACTGGTACAGTGGCAGTAACTCCTAGTACAGGTGCAGCATCACTAATTCCCAGTACTGTTACAGCATCACTAACTCTCAGTACTGGAACAGTATTAGTAACTCCTAGTGCTGATACAACTTCATGAACTCTCAGTACTGCTACAGCATCAGTAAATCCTAGTGGTGGTACAGCATCACTATCTCTCAGTACTGGCACATTATCAGTAACTTCTAGTGCTGGTACAGCACCACTAACTCCCAGTACTGGTACATCATCAGTAAATCCTAGTGCTGGTACAGCATCATTATCTCTCAGTACTGGTGCAGCATCAGTAACTCCCAGTACTGGTACAGTATCAGTAACCCCAACTGCTGGCACAGCATCACTAACTCTCAGTACTGCTACAGCATCAGTAACTCCTAGTACTGGTACAGCATCAGTAACTCCTAGTACTGGTACAGCATCAGTAACTCTCAGTACTGATACAGCATCAGTAATTCCCAGTGCTGGTACAGCATCAATAACTCCCAGTACTGGTACCACATCAATAACTCTTAGTACTGGTACAGCATTACTAACTCTCAGTACTGGTACATCATCAGTAACTCCTAGTGCTGGTACAGCACCACTAACTCCCAGTACTGGAGCAGCATCAGGAACTCCTAGTGCTGGCACAGCATCATTATCTCTCAGTACTGGTACAGCATTACTAACTCCCAGTACTGGTACAGCATCAGTAACTCCCAGTACTGGTACAGCATCAGTGAATCCTAGTGCTGGTGCAGCATCACTATCTCTCACTACTAGAACAGCAACAGAAACTCCCAGTACTGGCACAGCATCAGTGACTCCTAGTGCTGGTACAGCATCACTATCTCTCACTACTAGAACAGCAACAGCAACTCCCAGTACTGGTACAGCATCAGTAACCCCTAGTGCTGGTACAGCACCACTAACTCCCGGTACTGGAACAGCATCAGGAACTCCTAGTGCTGGTACAGCGTCACTGTCTCTCAGACTGGAACAGCAACAGTAACTCCTAGTGCTGGTACAGCATCACTAACTCCCAGTACTGGTACAGCATCACTAACTCTTATGACTGACACAGCATCAGTAACTCCTAGTACTGGTGCAGCATCACTAACTCCCAGTACTGGTACAGCATCCCTAACTCTCAGTACTGGCACAGAATTGCAAACTCCTAGTGTTGATACATCATCACTAACTTCCAGTACTGCTACAGTATCAGTAACTCGTAGTTCTGGTACAGCATCACTATCTCTCCCTACTGGTACAGCATCAATATCTGTCAGTAGTGGTACAGCATCAGTAACAATTAGTGCTGCTACAGCATCAGTATCTCTCAAAGTTAGTACAGCATCACTAACTCTCAGCACTGATACAGCATCAGTAACTCCTAGTGATGGTACAGCATCACTGACTCTCAGTACTGGTACATCATTAGTAACTCCTATTGCTGGTGCAGCATCACTAACAACCAGTATTTGTATAGCATCAGTAACTCCTAGCGCTGGAACAGCATCAGTAATGCCTAGTACAAATACACTATCAGTAACTCCTAGTACAGATACAGCATCAGTAATTCCTAGTACTGCTACAGCATTACTAACTCCTTATACTTATACACCATCAGTAATTCCTAGCACTGATACAGCATCAATAACTCCCAGCACTGGTACAACATCACTAACGCTCAGTACTGCTACAGCATCAGTAACTCATAATACTGATACAGCATCGGCAAATCCTAGTACAGATGCAGCATTGGTAACTCCTACTACTGGTACAGCATCAGTAATTCCTAGTACAGATACAGTATCAGCAACTCCTAGTACTAGTACAGCATCATTAACTCCTAGTACTGGCAAATTACCAGTAATGCCTAGTACAGATATACCATCAGTAACTCTTAGTACAGATACAGTACCAGTAACTCCTAGTACAGGTACAGCATCATTAACTTATATTACTGGTACAGTACCAGTAATTCCCAGAACAGATACAGCATCAGCAACTACTAGTACTGGTAGAGTACCAGTAACTTCTAGTACTGGTACAGCATCAGTAACTCCTAGTACACATACAGCATCGATAACTCCTAGTATTTTTGCAGAATCACTGAATCTTAGTGCTGGAATAGGATCAGTAACACCTAGTACATATACACCATCATTAACTCCTAGTACAGATACAGCATCAGTAACACCTAATACTGCTACATCATTCCTAACACCTAGTATTTGTACACCATCAGTAATTCCTAGTACACGTACAATATCAGTAACTCCTAGAGCTGGTACAGAATCACTAACTCCCAGTACTGGTACAGCATCTGAAATTCCAAGAACTGGCACATCATCAGTAACTTCAAGTGATGGTACAGCATCAGTAATTCTCACTACTGGTACAGCATTAGTAACTCCTAGTGCTGGTACAGCATCAGTAACACCTAGTGCTGGCACAGCATCACTAACTCTCAGTACTGCTACAACATCAGTAACTCCTAGTACTGGTACAGCATTAGTAACTCCTAGTGCTGGTACATCATCAGTAACACCTAGTGCTGGAACAGCATCACTATCTCTCACTACTGGTACAGCATCAGTAACTCCCAGTACTGGCACAGCATCAGTAACTCCTAGTGCTGGCACAGCATCATAGGTTCATAGGTTCATACTAGGCTATCTGCCCTAGGGCATTTATAAGCCTAGCCAGAGTGTGTTTGGCTTTTGCCACCCATTTTAAATGAATTTTGCTATGCCCATTTTCGAGGTTAGTATATTGTGCCTCTGTCTAACAGTGACACAGAAGTGATACCCAGGGTAAACCTACTATCTCCCATCTACTCATCAAGATTCCTCTTGAAAAGAGTCAATGAGGGACTCTGCCTAACCTGGACTGGGATTTTATTCCAGAGTGAAGTGAGCCTCTGGGTTATGAATCTGTCCCTCCAGCATGTCCTATTTATTTCAGTGCTGAGGTTCAAGTCTCTCGAGTGCGTAGCTCAATGGGATTTGGATTTTCTGAGGTGCAGCATGTCCATTAATTCCGGGTTGGACATGGCTTTATATGTCAGGCACAGATCGCCTCTGAGCAGGTGGTATGCCACTGAGTAGAGCTGGAGTTTCTTTAACCGGGCAGCATATGGCATCTGTTTGAGCCCTTTGATCCTCTTGGTGAGGTACTTTTGGGGTCTTTCCAGTTGCTGCAGGTGTCTGGTAACGTATATCCCAAAAGGGGCATTGTACTCAATTATGGGCCTGATGATGGATGAGTAAAGAGGCACGATGACCTCCCCTGATCTAGATGTGAATCCCTTCATGATTAGGTGGGCTATATAAAATATTTTTCTAACCACTTTGGCCATGTGGTTGTCAAATGAGAGATTGCTATCAACTTGGGTCCCCAGGTCCCTAATTACTTCTTCCGTACTTAATGGATTACCACCTATGTGGTCATTTGTGGGCACTTTGTTTTTGCCAAAGGGGATGACTATACACTTTTTGGTGTTTAGCTTGAGGCCATGGCTCTGGCACCAGTTGTCTGTTTCTTTGAGGCCCTTTTGTAGGATGCTTGTGTCGGCTGGAGAGTCGATTATGGCACCCAGTTTGCAGTCATCTGAGAACTAGGTCAGCCATAGTCCTTCCGTGTTAGCCTGTACCTGCGAGAAATATATACCGAACAAGAGAGGTCCCAGGACTCAGCCTTGTGGGACGCCACCTGTAACTGGTTTGGAGTCTGACATGGCTCCAGCAATTCTAACCATGTGGGTTCTATCCTTGAGCCAGTTTGCAACCCATCTAGTGACATAGGGGTTTATATTTAAGCTGGTGAGCTTATCTATAATGCCCGAGTGGGGTATTGTATCGAAGGCTTTTGCAAGGTCCAGGTAGGCTGTGTGGACCACCTTCCTCTCGTCAATGGCCTTGGTGACTGTTTCAAAGAAATCAACCAGGTTTAAGAGGCAGGATCTGCCCTTAACAAAGCTGAACTGGGTAGGATCCAGTGTCTGTAGGTCCCCAATATCTTTATTTATGAGGTCCATGATGATCCTTTCCATAGCTTTGCGGACCAAGCTAGAAAGACTTATGGGGCGATAGTTTCCAGGATCTGTTGAGGCACCACCTTTGTGGAGAGGGACCACTGTTGCTGTACGCCACTCTTTGGGTACATATCCTGTAGTAAGGCTGAGATTGAACAGTAGTTTTATGTTTGGGTTTAGTTCTTCTTGGAGTTCATGTAGGACGCAGCCCGGGACACAGTCTGGTGCCATTGATGCTGTGTTTTTTGCTTTGGAGAGGGCGGCTCTTACCTGAGCATCTGAGATGTCAGGAGGGCAGCACTCTGCTGGGATAGATATTTGCCCTTTTGGTGGGGAAGGGGGGGAGAAGTTTGCGCTGAACCTGTCAGCTAGGATGTTGGCAATGTCTGTGGGTTTGGTGTATTTTTTGTCATTTTGGACTAATTCTGAGCATATCTGGGAATTCCCACCCAGGTTCCTAACATAACTAAAGAAAGCCTTGTGATTATCCTTAGTGTTCTGTGCAATTTTTCTCCCGAAGCTGGCCTTAGACGATTTTATGAGTACCCGTAGTTTTTTGCTAATAGTGATCAGAGATGCCTTCCGTTTTTGGGATTTTCCTCTATCATGTAGTAGCTTCCTCCTTCTGTTGTATAGTTTGTTTATGGCTGGGGTCCACCAGACAGGATGCCTAACTTTGGAGGATTGGGTCTTGGTTTTATTTGGGATTGCATGATCCATGCATTCCTGAAGGTGTTCATAGAATGCGTTTATAAAGGATTCTGCGGTCTGGGCCATATTTTCCACAGGCTTGGGGTCTTTGAAGGATTCCACCTCGGTTTTGAGGAGTGTGAAATTTGCTTTAGAGAAGTTTTTCACTGTGGTTTTCTGGGCAGGGGCTGGGGTCGGGATGTGAATATCTAGTGAGATTAGTTTATGGTCTGATCTTACCAGTGAGGGATACACTTCTGGTCTGGAGCATAGAGTCCCCATGTTGGTGATGATCAGGTCCAGTATGTTTTCCCCTCTTGTGGGAGTGGCAACAATTTGTTCCATAGCATTTGAGTTTATAAATTCTAGGAACATTTGGGCTAGGGTGTTGGAGCTAGAGTAATGCTCCCAGTCTATGTTAGGGTAGTTGAAGTTGCCCAATATAATGGTGGTTGGAGAGACCTTCATATTTTCCAGTGTTCTCTGGAAGGCCGAGTGGGGTTCTTGGGTTTGGGATGGTGGTCTGTAGCAGGCTATAAACTGGAAGGCAGTTTTACCCACTGTTAGTTGCACATGGATAGTCTCTGATGCTTCGTGCTGTGCCACCAACCTGAAGGTGTGGGTATCTTTGACGAATATTGATACTCCCCCTCCTTTTGTGGTTCGGTCCAAGTTTTGGGGCCGAAAAACATGGTATGACGTATAACCTGGTAGTGCTGGGGTGCTCTCAGGAGCCCTGAACCAGGTTTCTGTTACTGCACAGATATCGATGTTCTCCATGCTAAGGAGAGTTTCGAGTGCGTGCATCTTGAGGTTTAGTCTTCTGACGTTGAGTAGCATTACTCTTAGTTTCTTATCCCTTGTGATACCTATGGAGGTGGGTTTGTCTTTTGAGCCTTGCCTAAAAAAGGCACTATGGGGGTGGCAAGAGCCTTTGCCAATATCCGAAAGCCCAGGGGTGACAGGTGCAAGCCATCCCTAGCAAATCATTGTGGCTTGTCAAGCATGTCATCCCAGGCAGACAGACATTGGATCCCCATTTGAATGACACCAATACTTAAGCCAATTGTTGAAATTGATCATCTTGTCTTCATATTGTGGCATCATTCTTGATGAGGGTAAGATGCTACTCAAGGTCAGGGTTATACCGGCCTGGGCTACATGCTCAGAGAGCTCCTCTATGTCTCTTTTCATGCAGTCCAGGGAGGTACGTCTCAGGTCATTCACACTAGCATGGACAATGACTGAGTCATATTTGTACTTGCCTTGGAGTGACCTGAGTGCTTGTGTTATGTGGCAGATCCTAGCGCCCAACAGGCAGCTCACCCTGACCTTCTCCTTGTTCAGCCTGGTGAGTGGGACGTCAGTGTGCCTGACGATAGAGTCACCTATTACAAGTGTATCAGGTGTGTTGTTTAGCCTTAAGGGCTGTGACTGTTCAGCACACTGGCTTTGTGAGCTATGTGTTGCACGTGTTTTGTTTTGGGGTAGCGGTTGCTTGGGTGTCTGCTTTGGAGGTCTCTGCTGCTTAGGCATATTTTTATTTAGAACCTCCGAGTATGTTTTTGTGTGTTTATGTGTTTGGTTTGCTGTCGTGGTAGGTCTATGTGAGACTGGAATTGTAGTGAGTGTGGTTTCCTTCTCCTCCTGACTGGTTACGCCAGTACTGAGTTGAGAGAGCTTAGCCTCCAGTTTGGCTATATGGTTGCATCTCTCACATGTGTTGGAATTTGTTGGGAGGATGAGAGGGTTGTCTGTGTACATGAGGCAGTTGTAACATTGCCTCAAGATTCCCAGATTCACCAGCTAGACCGGAGAGGAGATACTGGTACAGCATCACTAACTCTCAGTACTGGCACAGCAATAGAAACTCCTAGTGCTGATACACCATCACTTACTCCCAGTACTGCTACAACATCAGCAACTCCTAGTGCTGGTACAGCATTACTATTTCTTACTACTGATACAGCATCACCATCTGTCAGTAGTGGTACAACATCTGTAACTACTAGTACAGGCATAACATCTTTAAATTTCTAGTCTCCCACCAGGACACAAGTGCTCTTCAGCAATTGCATTCTGCTTGCTGAGCACACTCAAGCAAATCTGCAGTCTGCGGCTACCACTCCACCCATACAGTATAAGAAGGAATCAGTACTGCAAAACTAAACAAGGATATACATTTTGAGCCTCGAGCAGGAGCACACTCAAGCAAATCTGCAGTCTGCGGCTACCACTCCACCCATACAGTATAAGAAGAAATCAGTACTGCAAAACTGAACAAGGATATACATTTTGAGCCTCGAGCAGGAGCACACTCAAGCAAATCTGAAGTCTGCGGCTACCACTCCACCCATACAGTATAAGAAGGAATCAGTACTGCAAAACTAAACAAGGATATACATTTTGAGCCTCGAGCAGGAGCACACTCAAGCAAATCTGCAGTCTGCGGCTACCACTCCACCCATACAGTATAAGAAGAAATCAGTACTGCAAAACTGAACAAGGATATACATTTTGAGCCTCAAGCAGGGTCAGTCCACCAAGGCATTCTACTTGTATTTTTTATGAGAGTGAAGCTATTACATTAGCAGTATTTCTTAGTAGTTCTCAGCGTGCTAATAAAACTGACTGTTGTATCCTTGTACCCCCCCCCCAGCTAGTGCAGTAATCCTAACAGTCCAATAGACAGTATACGTTTAATTCAGATCCCTGGGACTAAATTAACCATCAAGCAGCCCTCTCAGTGCTTTCTGCCTTAGTTTGTATCACTTGGAGGCCCACCTGTTTATTTGCATCTTTATAAATTCCCCTTCATTGCTAATGTATCTCCCTACTCTAATCTGTGCACAAACTGGTTACTAATCAGCAAGTCAAAGTAAAGACATGCTCCCAACCTTAATAAAGTTTGCTGTCTCTTCTCTCCTTCACTTTGCAGTTAGTTTGAATTCTTACTTACCCCCTCTGAGGCCTTCACTGATAGTTTTCCACTGATTGCCTCTCTGGTTTCTTTGCATTCCACCTGGTTTACACCCCTTGTGCTATCTCCCTCCCCCAATACTAAGTCTATATTAGAATCCTGCTGAGCATGGAGCCATCTTTAAATTTCTAGTTTCCCACCAGGACACAAGTGTTCTTCAGCAATTGCATTCTGCTTGCTGGTAAGCCATTAGACCTCAGGAATTTGTTTAAAGTGTTCAGATTTGTAAAGTAATACTTACTTTTTACTCTTGTCTTGGTGGGCTCTGACCCGCTCCATTCACCCTCGCTAACACTCGGGCTCTCTCTGCTCCCCTGCCCTGCCCCCTATTCCCTCCCACCCTCACTTCCTCTACATTTATAGTAATCACAGCCACAGCTCACCCTCACATCACCTCCTCCAAATCACAGCTCCTCAAGTCAGATCATATTATACCACACCAACTTGCTCCACAAAAAATACTCCCAATCACTCTTATTCCCATTAGGCATTTTTTATATCACCCACACTACTTACCCATCCACATATAGTGCAACCCTATAATTCCTATTCAGACCTCCACCTAGTACCATCTTAAGCTTTATAACCATGACTACCACACAACTAAATTGAGTCTGCCTTCTCATAATTCTTTATAACACCACAAGTTATCACTCTAGCAATATCCCTAAACTTAGTAGCACAACACTACATTATGCAGTCTCATATACAGACACCACACATTATAATAATATCTGTCCACAATTGTTCAAGAACTACATAATGGACCAATTCAGAACTAAATACATATGCTTTCATTCCTACTCCAAAAAAACACAATACTTTCTCACACTCCTCACCAAACACAAACATCTGTATAACCATTTTAACACCAGGCTCACCATAAGTGGGGATATCCACCCCAACCCAGGCCCAAATCCATCCTGTCCAACACAAACTGCTCCAACACAAATGTCAGAACATAACACCCCACTATCTTCATCCCAGGGCAAATCAACAACAGCAGCAAAACCAACCATCTTTTAATGCTAAATATTAATATTAGAAGTATCAAAAATGAAATACCTGAACTCCAGGCCACAATAGCACACTACTCCCCAGACATAGTTGCTTTAACAGAAACCTGGCTAAATAAAAGCATAGCTAACTCAGAAGTTCTCCCTACTGGCTACGATATCATTAGACAAGACAGACCACTTCGTAACGGGGGTGGAACTGCCTTACTGTACAAGTCCAACTTAACTGTCTGAGAATTACCAAACTACTACCCCTCCCCCAAAAATTGGGACATACTTATCTCACAACTTCAACTTCACCCTAAAAAGGTAATCACCACAATTGTGATCTATATTCCACCTGGTAATACACCTGCTAGCCTTGAAGACTTCTTATCCTGGTGTTCTTCCACATACTCACAAGAGACCCTTATTCTGGGGGATTTCAACCTAGATTGGTTCACCTGCATATCAGAACCACCAAGCAATCCAATAAATCTCCATGGCTAAAAGCAGCTAGTCCAAATTCCAACTAGATGTGATAAAAAATCTAAAAAAGAATCCATCCTTGACCGGGTCCTAACTAACAACCCCACATTGTACCCCCACGCAGGCTGTCTCCCAAACACCTTAAGTGACCACAACATAATATATTTTATAAGTAGTTGAACAAGCATATGCAAAACCACTAACTATATATCCACTAGAAACACAAAAAAAATCTCTCCTGAGGTCCTTAATACTTTACTCTGTAACTGTGACTGGACCCCCTTAAAAACCCTCCCACTTGACAAGGCTGTAGCATATTTCAACAAAACATTTCTACAACACCTAGACACTGTTGCTCCATTGCACAAATCACGGTTAGAACCTCTACAAACTTCTGGCTCAGTAAAGAAACCAAACAAATCCTCAAGTCCAGAGACGCTGCCTGGCTTTACTATCAAAAAAACAAAGAAACACAAAGCCTAACTAAGTACCAAGAACTGCGCAACCGTGCAAAAAAATGCATTAGGCTGGACAAAAAATCCTACTACACGACATTACAAACTAAATACCAACACAACCCCCTAATATTTCGGAGAAATGTAAACCAGCTACTAAAACCTACCCAAAAGGCTACCTCCAAACCAACCACCCCTGACACTAAAGTTCCCATCAAAACACAATTCAACTCCCACTTTGTGAACTCAATTCTATCCTTAGTATCACAGGACAGTTCCTTCCTCACTAGCCCCCCCAACACAAATAACACTAATGCAAGCTTTACCCTCAAAACAGTTTCCACCACTTCAATCAAAAGCATGCTCTCCGAACTAAAAACCTCATCAACAGCAGCTGACCTACTCCCCAGATATTTCTTGAAACTCACAGCAGATGCTATTGCTATCCCAATCTCCACTCTCATAAATAGATCAGTTGTTGAAAACTATGTGCCCAAACTCTGGCAAATATCCTATGTTACACCCATACATAAAGGTGGGACCTCCACTGAACTTAATAACTACAGACCCATTTCTTTACTCTCCCCCCTGGCCAAAATCTTAGAAAAATGCATCCATACCCAGATGCTAAAATATCTCCTAGACAGCAACATCCTGTCACCTACTCAGCATGGTTTCAGACCTGCCCATAGTACCACTACAGCCCTCCTCTGCTTCACAGACACAGTAAACCATCTCAAAAATGAAGGCCTGCAGGTGTCAACTCTTTTTTTGGATATGTCCAAAGCATGTGACACAGTCTTGCACCAAATCCTGCTAAACAAACTAAACCAGTATCACCTATCAAATTCCACTCTTACCTGGTTCCAAAGCTACTTAACTGACAGGTACCAAGCTGTGAAATGGGAAAATTCTCTCTCTACTCAGCTGTCCATAACTATAGGAGTCCCACAGGGTTCTATCTTAGGACCACTACTATTCACAATCTTCACAAATGACCTCCATATCTCCACACAGCATGCATCTATCATTCAGTATACAGATGACACTACCTTAATCTGTGCTGCACAAAACATTCCCACCCTTCTGCAAACAACTCAACTAGCATTCTCTGATGTTGAAAACTACCTAACCAAAGCCCACCTTATCCTCAATCCAAAGAAAACTCAGCTTATGATTATAACCAGTTCTAACAAAAACACTGATAACAGTCAATTCACTATCTACTCCACAAATGCTACACCAATTGCTCCAGTGGCACAGGCTAAGCTATTGGGAATAACCATAGACTCCCAATTAAAATTTGACAGTCATCTCAACTTAACTATTAAAAAAGTACATGCCAAACTGGGATCACTCTACCGTATCAAACCATTTCTTACCAACAACACAAGATCAGCCATTGCTCGCTCCCAACTTCTATCCACCCTACTCTATGCATCTCCCATTCTGACTAATCTCAACAAAACTGAACTAAGCAAAATGGAAGCCTGCAATAACAGAATTGCCCGCTTTGCTGTAAATTGCTCATATAGAACTCATCACTGTACTGCTTTGAGACAGCTCCACTGGCTTGAACTGCTCAACCTCCTCACCTACAATCAGCTCTGCCTCTGTCATTCTATCTATTGCCTCCCCAATAAGTGTCCTGCCCTCAAAAACCTAGTACAACATCATTCAGGCAAAAGGCCTCTTAGATCATCAAGCAAACTACTACTAGAAGTCACCAACAGCTACAATAGCTTTGGAGATGCACTATATAGTAGTTCAGTGGCTAAAAAATGGAACTCTGTCCACACTAGCATTCAAAACACATAATCCAAAGCCTCCTTTAAAGACCTCATCAGGCAACATCTCAAGCAAAGTTGGCAGTGCCATGATTGCTCCCCAGGCTAGTGAAAGCGGATAAGGTACACATACTAAACCTAGAGTACTTGATTAAGATTGAAAACTATTCTCACAAACACTGGCTAATCTACAATGTATGCACTGTACCTGTGTACTATGTATGTATTCTACTTATGTTCCAAATTTCAGCTGTACACCACAAATCTATTCAGTACCTTTATTTTTAAATATTTTTTTGTTTGTTCTCTCCACTGTAACTGTTGATATGCTGCATACCACTGTAAAAACATGTCTTTTGTAATTTGTGTGTATACTGATCATGTCTAAATGTATCTGTAATTTTTCTATGTGGAGGTTTTCTCCCCAGGCCTCTGCTGAAGAAGGGCCTTTTCGGCTCAGTCAGACACCCCTGGTTAACAAATGTAAAATAAATAAATAAATAACTCCTAGTGCTGGTACAGCACCACTAACTCCCAGTACTGGTACAGCATTAGGAACTCCTAGTGCTAGTACAGCACCATTATCTCCCAGTACTGGTACAGCATCACTAACTCCCAGTACTGGTACAGCATCACTAACTCCCAGTACTGGTACAGCATCAGTAACTCCTAGTGCTGGTATAGCATCACTACCTCTCAGTACTGCTACAGCATCAGTAACTCCTAGTGCTGGTACAGCATCAGTAACTCCTAGTACTGGTACAGCATCAGTAACTCCTAGTACTGGTACAGCATCAGTAACTCCTAGTGCTGGTACAGAAACAGTAACTCCTAGTACTGGTACAGCATCAGTAACTCCCAGTACTGGTACAGCATCAGTAACTCGTAGTGCTGGTACATCATCACTAACTCTCAGTACTTGTACAGCATCAGTAACGCCAGCTGGTACAGCATCAGTAACTCCCAGTACTGGTACAGCATCAGTAACTCCTAGTGCTGGTACATCATCACTAACTCTCAGTACTTGTACAGCATCAGTAACGCCTAGCACTGGTACAGCATCAGCAACTCCTAGTGCTGATACATCATCACTAACTCTCAGTACTGGTACAGCATCAGTAACTCCTAGTGCTGGTACAGCATCAGTAACTCCTAGTGCTAATACAGTATCACTAACTCCCAGTACTGGCACAGCATCAGTAACTCCTAGTGCTGGTACGGCATCAGTAACTCCTAGTGCTGGTACAGCATCAGTAACTCCTAGTGCTAATACAGTATCACTAACTCCCAGTACTGGTACAGCATCAGTAACTCCCAGTACGGGCACAGCATCAGTAACTCCTAGTGCTGGTACGGCATCACTCTCTGTACTGCTACAGCATCAGTAACACCTAGAGCTAATACAGTATCACTAACTCCCAGCACTGCTACAGCATCAGTAACTCTTAGTGCTGGTACAGCATCAGTAACTCTTGGTACTGGTGCAGCACCATTAACTCCTAGTTTTTGATATGGCATCACTAACTCCCAGTACTGGTACAGCATAAGTAACTCCCAGTACTGGCACAGCATCACTGTCTGTCAGTACTGGTACAGCATCAGTAACTCCTAGTGCTGATACAGCATCAGTAACTCTTAGTACTGGTACAGCATCAGTAACTCCTAGTACTGGTACAGCATCAGCAACTCCTAGTGCTGATACAGCATCAGTAACTCCTAGTACTGGTACAGCACCAGTAACTCCTAGTGCTGGTACAGAAACAGTAACTCCCAGTACTGGCACAGCATCAGAAACTCCCAGTACTGGTACAGCATCAGTAACTCCTAGTGCTGGTACATCATCACTAACTCTCAGTACTTGTACAGCATCAGTAACGCCTAGCGCTGGTACAGCATCAGTAACTCCCAGTACTGGTACAGCATCAGTAACTCCTAGTGCTGGTACATCATCACTAACTCTCAGTACTTGTACAGCATCAGTAACGCCTAGCGCTGGTACAGCATCAGCAACTCCTAGTGCTGGTACAGCATCAGTAACTCCTAGTGCTGATACATCATCACTAACTCTCAGTACTGGTACAGCATCAGTAACTCCTAGTGCTGGTACAGCATCAGTAACTCACAGTACTGGTACAGCATCAGTAACTCCTAGTGCTAATACAGTATCACTAACTCCCAGTACTGGTACAGCATCAGTAACTCCCAGTACGGGCACAGCATCAGTAACTCCTAGTGCTGGTACGGCATCACTCTCTGTACTGCTACAGCATCAGTAACACCTAGAGCTAATACAGTATCACTAAATCCCAGCACTGCTACAGCATCAGTAACTCTTAGTGCTGGTACAGCATCAGTAACTCTTGGTACTGGTGCAGCACCATTAACTCCTAGTTTTTGATATGGCATCACTAACTCCCAGTACTGGTACAGCATAAGTAACTCCCAGTACTGGCACAGCATCACTGTCTGTCAGTACTGGTACAGCATCAGTAACTCCTAGTGCTGATACAGCATCAGTAACTCTTAGTACTGGTACAGCATCAGTAACTCCTAGTACTGGTACAGCATCAGCAACTCCTAGTGCTGATACAGCATCAGTAACTCCTAGTACTGGTACAGCACCAGTAACTCCTAGTGCTGGTACAGAAACAGTAACTCCCAGTACTGGCACAGCATCAGAAACTCATAGTGCTGGTATATCATCACTAACTCTCAGTACTGATACAGCATCAGTAACTCCTAGTGCTGGTACAGCATCAGTAACTCACAGTACTGGTACAGCATCAGCAACTCATAGTGCTGATACAGCATCAGTAACTCCTAGTACTGGTACAGCATCAGTAACTCCTAGTACTGGTACAGCAACAGTAACTGCCAGCACTGGCACAGCATCAGAAACTCCTAGTGCTGGTACATCATCACTAACCCCCAGTACTGGTGCAGCATCAGTAACTCCTAGTGCTAATACAGTATCACTAACTCCCAGCACAGTTACATCATCAGTAACTCTTAGTGCTGGGACAGCATCAGTAAGTCTTGGTACTGGTGCAGCACCATTAACTCCTAGTTTTTGATATGGTATCACTAACTCCCAGTACTGGTACAGCATAAGTAACTCCCAGTACTGGTACAGCATCACTGTCTCTCAGTACTGGTATAGCATCAGTAACTCCTAGTGCTGGTACATCATCACTAACCCCCAGTACTGGTGCAGCATCAGTAACTCCTAGTGCTAATACAGTATCACTAACTCCCAGCACAGTTACATCATCAGTAACTCTTAGTGCTGGGACAGCATCAGTAAGTCTTGGTACTGGTGCAGCACCATTAACTCCTAGTTTTTGATATGGTATCACTAACTCCCAGTACTGGTACAGCATAAGTAACTCCCAGTACTGGTACAGCATCACTGTCTCTCAGTACTGGTATAGCATCAGTAACTCCTAGTGCTGGTACGACATCACTAACTCCCAGTACCAGTACAGCATCACTAACTCTCAGCATTGGTACAGCATTAGTAGCTCCTAGTGCTGATACACTATTACTATCTCCCAGTACTGCTACAGCATCAGTACCTCCTAGTGCTGGTACAGCAGCACTATCTGTCACTACTGGTACAAAGTCACTATCTGTCAGTAGTGGTACAGCATCAGTAACTCCTACTTCTGGTACAGCATTACTAACTCTCAGTCACAGTACAGCATCATTAACTGCTAGTGTTGCTACAGCATCAGTATCTCTCAATGATGGTAAAGCATCACTAACTCTCAGCACTGGTACAGCATCAGTACCTCCTAGTGCTGGTACAGCAGCACTATATGTCACTACTGGTACAGCATCACTATCTGTCAGTAGTGGTACAGCATCAGTAACTCCTACTTCTGGTACAGCATTACTAACTCTCAGTCACAGTACAGCATCATTAACTGCTAGTGTTGCTACAGCATCAGTATCTCTCAATGATGGTAAAGCATCACTAACTCTCAGTACTGGTACAGCATCAGTAACTGTTAGTGCTGGTACAGTATTAGTATCTCTTAATGCTGGTACAGCATCACAAGCTCTCAGTACTGGAGCATTATCAGTAACACACAGTACTTTTGCAGCATCAGTAACTCCTTGTGCTGGTACAGCATCACTAACTCCCAGTACTGGTACAGCATCACCAACTCTCAATACTGGTACAGCATCAGTAACTCCTAGTGGTGGAACAACATTAGTATCGCTCAGTAGGTACAGCATGAGTAACTTCTAGTTGTGCAGCAGCATCGCTAACTTTCAGTGCTGGTACAGCATTAGTAACTCCAAGTCTTGATGCAGCATCAGTAACGCCTAGTGTTGTTCCAGCATCACTAATGACTGGTACAGCATCAGTAACTCCTAATGCTGGTTCAGCACCACTAACTCCCAGTACTGGTACAACATCAGTAACACCCAGTACTGGTACAGTATCATAGTATCATTAACTCCTACAGCTGGTGCAGCATCACTAACTTTCAGTACTGGTACATCACTAACTTCCAATGCTGGTACAAGATCACTAACTCTCAGTACTGGTACAGCATCAGTAACTCCTAATGCTGATAAAGCATCACTAGCTCCCAGTACAGCTACAGCATCAGTAACTCCTAGTGCTGGTACAGCATCTCTAAGTCCCAGTACTGGTACAGCATCACTATGTCTCAGTACTCATACAGCATCAGTAACTCCTAGTGCTGGTACAGCATCAGTAACTCTAAATGCTGGTTCAGCATCCCTAACTCCCAGTACTACAGCATCAGTAACTACTGTTGCTGGTACAGCACCACTAACTCCCGGTACTAGTTCAGCATCAGTATCTCATAGTGCTACCCCAACATCACTAACTGCCAGTACTGCTACAGCATAGGTAGTGCTTGTAGAGGATCACTATCTCCTGGTACTGGTACAGCACCCATAACTCTTAGTGCTGGTGCTGTATCACTAACTCTCAGTATTGGTACTGCATTAGTAACTGCTTGTGCTGGTACAGCATCAGAAAATCCCAATACTGCTGCAGAAGCAGTAACTCTTAGTACTGGTACAGCATCACTATTTCTCAGCACTAGTATAGCATCAGTAACTCATAGTACTGGAATAGCATCACTAAGTCTCAATACATTTACAGCATCAGAAACTCCTAGAGCTGGTGCAGCATCATTAACTTTCAGTACTGGTACATGAGAAACTCCTAGTGCTGGTACAACATCAGTAACTCTCTGTACTGGCACTGCATCTGTAACTCCTACTGAGGGTACTGCATCACTAATTCCCAATACTGGTATAGCATCAGCAACTACTAGTGCCGGTACAGCATCACTAACTACAGGTACAAGTACAGCATCAGTAACTCCTAGTACTGCTACAGCATCAGTAACTCCAGGTACTAGTACAGCATCAGTAACTCCTAGTACGGCTACAGCATCAGTAACTCCAGGTACTAGTACAGCATCAGTAATTCCTACTGCTGATACAACATCATTAACTCTCACTACTGTTACAGCATCAGTAACTCCTAGTGCTGGTACAGCATCACTAACTCTAAATACTGGAACAGCATCAGTAACTCTTATTCCTCATACAGCATCATTATCACTCAGTACTGGTACAGCATCAGTAACTGCTAGTGCTGCTACACCATCAGTATCTCTCAGTGTTGGTATAACATCACTAACTCTCAGTACAGGTGTATTATCAGTAACACCCAGTATTGTTGCAGCATCAGTAACTCCTAGTGCTGGTACAGCATCACTAACTCCCAGTACTGGTACAACATCACTAACGCTCAGCACTGGTATAGCATCAGTAACTCCTAGTGCTGGTCCAGCATCACTAACTCTCAGTATTGCTACATCATAAATAACTCCTAGTGGTGGTACAGCATCACTAAGTCACAGTACTGGTACAGTATCAGTAACTCCTAGTGCTGATACAGCATCACTAAATCGAAGTACTGTTGCACCATCAGTAACTGCTAGTGCTGCTACAGTATCAGTATCTCTTAATGCTGGTACAGCATTACTAACTCTCACTAGTGGTACATTATTAGTAACACTCAGTACTGTTGCAGCATCAGCAACCCCTTGTGCTGATATAGCATCACTAACTCCCAGTATTGGTACAACATCACTAACTCTCAATACTGGTACAGCATCAGTAACTCCTAGTGGTGGCACAACATTAGTATCTCTCACTAGGTACATGAGTAACTTCTAGTGCTGCAACAGCATCACTAACTTTCAGTACTGATACAGCATCAGTAACTCTTAGTCTTGGTGCACCATCAGTAACTCCTAGTGTTGTACAAGGATCACTAATGCTTAGTACTGGTACAGCATCAGTAACTCCTAGCACTGGTACAGCATCACTAACTCTCATGACTGGTACAGCATCATTAACGCCTAGTGGTGGTACAGCATCAGTAATTCCCAGTGCTGGTACAGCATCACTTACCACAGTACTGTTGCAGCATCAGTAATTCCCAGTGCTGGTACAGCATCACTTACCCCAGTACTGTTGCATTATCAGTAATTCCTAGTGCTGGTACAGCATCACTAACTCTCAGTACTGGTACAGCATCAGTAACTGCTAGTGCTGGTACAGTATCAGTATCTCTTAATGCTGGTACAGCATCACTAACTCTCAGTACTTGAGCATTACAGCATCACTAACTCTCAGTACTGGAGCATTATCACTAACACCCAGTACTGGTACAGCATCACCAACTCTCAGTACTGGTACAGCATCAGTAACTCCTAGTGGTGGAACAACATTAGTATCGTTCAGTAGGTACAGCATGAGTAACTTCTAGTTGTGCAGCAGCATCGCTAACTTTCAGTGCTGGTACAGCATTAGTAACTCCAAGTCTAGGTTCAGCATCAGTAACTGTCGCATATTGTCTACTCAGAGGTGATCTCTGCTTAACATACAAGGCCATGTCAAACCCAGAGCTGTTGGACATGCTACACTTAAAGAAATCACAATCCCTCAGAGCCACATGCTCCAGGGATCTAAACCTTGTCATCACAACAAACAAAACATGCTGGAGGGATAGATTCCTGACCCAGAGACTCCCCAGACTCTGGAATAGATTGCCCATACATGTCAAGCAGAGTGCCTCTTTGGCCCTCTTCAAAAGGAACCTTGACGATTGGATGGGAGAAAGGAAATTCACCCCAGGGATCACGTCAGTCACCCTGTTAGAAAGGGGTCCAGGGAAGTAAATAGTGTGGGAAGAAATAGCCAGGGAATTGTTATGGCTAGGCTTGTATAGGCCCTAGGGTTGATAGCCTAGTGCCAACCTATGAACCTATGAACTCCTAGTGTTGTTACAGCATCATTAATGCTCAGTACTGGTACAGCATCAGAAACTCCTAGTGCTGGTACAGCATCACTAACTCTCATGACTGGTACAGGATCAGTAACTCCTAGTGCTGGTACAGCATCAGTACCTCTAATGATTGCTACAGCATCAGTAACTCCTAGTGCTAGTACAGCATCACTGAGTCTCAGTACTGGTACAGCATCAGTAACTCCTAGTGCTGGTACAGCATCACTGTGTCTCAGTATTGGTACAGCATCAGTAACTCCTAATGCTGATAAAGCATTACTAGCTCCCAGCACAGCTATAACATCAGTATCTACTAATGCTGGTTCAGCATCACTAACTCCCAGTATGGGTACAGCATCAGTAACTCCCAGTACTGGTACAGTATCATTACCTCCTAGTGCTGGTACAGCAACATTAACTCCTACTGCTGGTACAGCATCACTAACTCCTGGAGCTGGTACAGCATCAGTAACTCAGTACTGGTACAGCATCTGTAACTCCTAGTGCTGATAAAGCATTACTAACTCTTGAGTACAGGTACAGCATCAGAACCTCCTGGTGCTGGTAAAGCATCTCTAAGTCCCAGTACTGGTACAGCATCCATATGTCTCAGCACTGGTACAGCATCAGTAACTCCTAATGCTGGTGCGACATCAGTAACTCCCAGTGCGGATTCAGCATCAGTAACTCCTAGTGCTGGTAGAGCATCAATAACTCTAAGTGCTAGTACAACATCATTATCTCTCAGTCCTAGTACAGCATCAGTAACTCCTAGTGCTGGTACAGCATCCATAACTCCCAGTACTGCTACAGCATCAGTAACTTCTATTGCTGGTATAGCATCACTAACCCCCGGTACTGGTACAACATCAGTGACTCCTAGTGCTAGTCCAGCATCACTAACTCCCAGTACTGCTACAGCAACAGTAACTCCTAGTGCTGGTACAGGATCACTAACGTCCGGTACTGGTACAGCATCTGTAACTCCTAGTGCTGGTACAGCATCACTATTTCTCAGTCTGGGTGCAGCAACAGTAACCCCTAGTACTGGTACAGCGTCAGTAACTTCTAGTGCTGGTTCAGCATCACTGTCTCTCAGTACTAGTATAGCATCAGTAACTCATAGTACTGGAACAGCAGCACTAAGTCTCAATACGTTTACAGCATCAGAAACTCCTAGAGCTGGTGCTGCATCACTTACTCTCAGTACTGGTACATCATCAGTAACTCCTAGTGCTGGTACAAAATCACTAGCTCCCAGTACTGTTACAGAATTAGTAACTCCTAGTGGTGGTACAGCATGTCTAACTGTCAGTACTGCTGCAGCATTAGTAACTTGTTTTGTTGGTACAACATTGCTAATTCTCTATACTGGTACAGCATCTGTAACTCCTACTGTGGGTAATGCATCACTAACTCTGAGTACTGGTAAAGCATCAGCAACTCCTAGTGCTGGTACAGCATCATTAACTCCAGGTACTCGTACAGAATCAGTAACTCCTAGTACTGCCACAGCATCAGTAACTCCTACTGCTAGTACAGCATCAATAGCTCGCACTACTCTTACAGCATCAGTAAGTCCTAGTACTGCCACAGCATCACTAACTCTCAGTATTGGTATAGCATCAGTAACTCCTAGTGCTGGTACAGCATCACTAACTCCGAGTACTGGTAAAGCATCAGCAACTCCTAGTGCTGGTACAGAATCAGTAAATCCTACTACTGCCACAGCATCAGTAACTCCTACTGCTAGTACAGCATCAATAACTCGCACTACTCTTACAGCATCAGTAACTCCTAGTGCTGGCACAGCATCACTAACTCTCAGTATTGGTATAGCATCAGTAACTCTTAGTGATGGTACAGCATCACTATCTCTCAGTACTGGTACAGCATCAGTAATACAGGTGGTACAGCATCACTAACTCCCAGTAGTGTTACAGCATCAGTAACTCCCAGTACTGGTACAGCATCAGTAATTCCTACTGCTGATACAACAACAGTAACTCCTACTGCTGGTACAGGATCACTAACTTCCAGTACTGATAAAGCATCAGTAACTCCTAGTGCTGGTACTGCGCCACTATCTCTCAGTACTGGTACAGCAACAGTTACTCCTAGTGCTGGTACTGGTGCAGCATCAGTTACTCCCAGTACTGGTGCAGCATCAGTACCTCCTAGTGCTTTTACAGCGTCACTAACTCTCAGTACTGGTACAGCACCAGTAACTCCTAGTGGTGGCACAGCATTACTATCTCTCAGTAGAGTAACTTCCAGTGTTGGAACAGCATCACTAACTTCCATGCTAGAACAGCATCACTAACTTCCAGTGCTGGTACAGTGTCAGTAACTCCTAGTACTGGTACACCATCAGTAACTCCTCGTGCTGATACAGCATCATTACCTCTCATTACTGGTACAGTTTCAGTAAATCCTAGAGCTGGGACAGCATTAGTAACTGATAATGTTGGTACAGCATCAGTAACTCCTGGTGCCTGTACAGCATCACTAACTGCCAGTACTGGTACAGCATCAGTAATTCTTAGTGCTGGTACAGCATCAGTAACTCCCAGTGCAGGTAGAGTGCCACTACCTCCCAGTACAGGTACAGCATCAGTAACTCCTATTGCTGCTACAGCATGTCTAACTCCCAGTACTGGTACAGCATGACTGTCTCTCAGACTGGAACAGCATCAGTAACTCCCAATACTGGTACAGCATCAGTAAGTCTTAGTGCTGGCACAGCATCACTAACCCTCATGACTGGTACAGTGTCAGTAACTCCTAGTGCTGGTGCAGCATCACTAACTGCTGGTATGGGTACATCATCACTAACTCTCAGTACTGGTACAGCATTAGTAACTCCTAGTGCTGATGCAACATCACTAACTCCCAGTACTGCTACAGCATCAGTAACTCCTAGTGCTGGTACAGCATCACTATCTCTCACTACTGGTACAGCATCTCTATCTGTCAGTAGTGGTACACCATCAGTAACTACTAGTACGGGTACAGCATCAGTAATGCCTACTGCTGGTACAGCATTACTTACATTCAGTACTGCTACAGCATCACTAACTGCTACTGCTGCTATAGCATCAGTATCTCTCAATGTTAGTACAGCATCACTCTCAGTACTGCTGCATTATTAGTAACACCCAATACTGTTGCAGCATCAGTAACTCCTACTGCTGGTACAGCATTACTAACTCTCATCACTGGTACAGCATCAGTAACTCCTAGTGTTGGTACAGCATCACTAACTCTCAGTATTGGTATAGCATCAGTAACTCTTAGTGCTGGTACAGCATCACTATCTCTCAGTACTGGTAAAGCATCAATAATACAGGTGGGACAGCATCAGTAACTCCTACAGGTGGTACACCATCACTAACTTCCATTAGTGTTACAGCATCAGTAATTCTCAGTACCGGTACAGCGTCAGTAATTCCTACTGCTAATACAACATCAGTAACTCCTACTGCTGGTACAGGATCACTAACTCCCAGTACTGGTACAGCATCAGTAACTCCTAGTGCTGGAACAGCATCAATAACGCCTAGTACAAATACACCATCAGTAACTCCTAGTACAGATACAGCACTGGTAATTCCCAGTACTGGTACAGCATCAGTAATTCCTACTGCTGATACAACATCAGTAACTCCTACTGCTGGTACAGGATCACTAACTCCCAGTACTGGTACAGCATCAGTAACTCCTAGTGCTGGTACAGTATCACTATCTCTCAGTGCTGGTACAGCAACAGTTACTCCCAGTGCTGGTACAGCATCAGTGCCTCCTAGTGCTGGTACAGTGTCACTAACTCTCAGTACTGGTACAGCACCAGTAAGTCCTAGTGGTGGTACAGCATTGCTATCTCTCAGTAGATGCAGCATGAGTAACTTCCAGTGTTGGAACAGCATCACTAACTTCTATGCTGGAACAGCATCACTAACTTCCAGTGCTGGTACAGGGTCAGTAACTCCTAGTATGGGTAAAGCATCAGTAACACCTAGTGCTCATCCAGCATCACTAACACTCAGTACTGGTACAGCATCAGTAACTCCTCATGCTGTACAGCATCATTACCTCTCATTATAGGTTCATAGGTAGGTACTAGGCTATCTGCCCAAAGACAATTATAAGCCTAGCCGGAATGTGTTGGCTTTCGTTGCCCCCTTAGATTAGTTCCCTGTGCCTCTGTCCAGCAGAGCCACTGAAGTGATCCCCGGGGTAAACTTTCTGTTTCCCATCCACTCCTCAAGGTTTCTCTTGAAGAGTGTTAGCGAGGAGCTCTGCCTATTGTAGATTGGAATCTTGTTCCAAAGCATGGGAAGACTCTGGGACAGGAATCTATCCCTCCAGCATGTTCTATTTATTGTTGTGGTGAGGTTTAGATCCCTAGAGTGTGTGGCTCGAGGGGATAAGGTTTTCTTTAGGTGGAGCATGTCCATCAATTCTGGATTGGACATGGCCTTGTATGTCAGGCAGAGATCACCTCTGAGTAGGCGGTATGCAACCGAGTACAGCTGGAGTTTTTTCAATCGAGCTGCATAGGGCATCTGTTTGAGGCCAGTAATCCTCTTGGTGAGGTACTTCTGTGGTCTTTCCAGCTGCTGCAGGTGTCTTGTAAGGTACATCCCAAATGGGGCATTGTACTCTATGATGGGTCTGATGAGTGATGAGTAGAGGGGCACAATGACCTCTTTTGATCTGGATGCGAACCCTTTTGTGATTAGGTGGGCCACATAGAATGATTTTCTAACCACTTTGGCAATGTAATTATCAAAGGAGAGATTACTATCTACATGGGTCCCCAGATCCCTTATTACGTCTTCCGTATTTAGGGGACTATCACCTATGTGGTAGTTTGTGGGTACTTTTTTTCAAAGGGGACGACTATGCACTTTTTGGCATTTAGCTTGAGACCATGATTTTGACACCAGGTATCCGTCTCAGTGAGACCCTTTTGGAGGATATCTGTGTCAGCCAGAGAGTCAATTATAGCCCCTAGTTTGCAGTCATCTGTGCTTGCCTGTACCTCTGAGAAGTATATGCCGAACAGGAGGGGTCCTAGGACTGAGCCCTGGGGAATGCCACTTGTAACCGGTTTAGAGTCGGACCTAACTCCCGCAACTCTTACCATGTGGGTTCTGTCCATGAGCCAGTTGGCAACCCATCTTGTGATGTAGGGGTTTATGTTCAGGCTGGTGAGCTTATCTATAATACCAGAATGGGGAATGGTATCGAAGGCCTTTGCGAGGTCTAGGTAGGCTGTGTGTACTACCTTTCCCTTGTATATAGCCTTGGTAACTGTCTCAAAGAAGTCCACCAGGTTTAGGAGGCATGATCTGCCCTTAACAAAGCCGAACTGGGTAGGGTCCAGTGTTTGGAGGTTCCCATCCATTATATATCTTGCCACCTGTAATACATGCTTGGGTTTCTATGTTGGAAAGTCAACTAGAAAATTAAAAGATATGATCATAGAACACAGATCTGAAATTATGAGAAGAGTACTAACTAATTCCTTGGCCCAATATGTTAATCAAACTGATGATTCACATCAGTTCAGTTTTAGAGCTATACATATAATTCTCCCAAATATTAGACGTGGAGACCTTATAAATAGTGTGGATATGAAAGAGTATGAATGGATTATTCGCTTAGAGGCAGATAAATATCCTGGTCTCAATAAACAAGTCACTTTGAAACCAATACTGAAATTAAGACAACAGAAAGTGAAGAAAAAGTGACTATGTACGTATTATTGTTACTGTGTTTTTAAAGACTTAATTGTTGTCTTAATTGTTGCTTTTTGATAGGTTGCTGTGTCATGTGATATGTTTGAATGAAATATAAAAATGCTGTTTTAATGGCTGTTTTATGTAAGACACTGAAGAAGGATATTTTGTACCTGAAAGCTTTGTTGTTCTATTAAATTATATTGATGGTGTGGAGCTTTACAGCATCAGTAACTCCCAGTACTGGTACATCATCAGTAATTCCTAGTGCTGGTACAGCATCAGTAACTCCCAGTACTGGTACAGCATCACTAACTCCCAGTACTGGTACAGCATCAGTAATTCCTAGTGCTGGCACAACATCAGTAATGCCCAGTGCTGGTACAGCATCACTAACTCTCAGTACTGGTACAGCATCAGTAACTCCTAATGCTAATACAGTATCACTAACTCCTAGCACTGCTACAGCATCAGTAACTCTTAGTGCTGGTACAGCATCAGTAACTCTTTGTACTGGTACAGCATCACTAACTCCCAGTACTGGTACACCATCAGTAGGTCCTAGGACTGGTACAGCATCACTAATTCCCAGTAGTGGTACAGCATATGTAACTCCCAGTACTGGTACACCATAGGTTCATAGGTAGGTACTAGGCTATTGGCCCTAGGGCCTATATAAGCCTAGCCAAAAATGTACCCTTGCTTTCGCCACCCAAGAAAATTATTTTCCTGTGCCCCTGTTGAGCAGAATCACAAAAGTGATCCCCCAGGTGAATTTCCTATCTCCCATCCAATCATCAAGGTTTTTCTTGAATAGTGTTAATGAGGAGCTCTGTTTGACATAGATAGGTAGTCTGTTCCAGAGTATGGGAAGTATCTGAGACAGGAATCTATCCCTCCAGCATGTTCTGTTTATTGTGGTGACAAGTTTTAGGTCCCTAGAGCGTGTAGCTCGGAGAGATTGGGACTTCTTTAAGTGGAGCATGTCCAACAGCTCTGGGTTTGACATAGCTTTGTATGTTAGCCATAAGTATCTCTCAGTAATGGTATAGCATCAGTAACTTGTAGTATTGGTACAGCATCAGTAACTCCTGGTGCTGGTACAGCATCACTAACTCCCAGTACTGGTATAGCATCACTAACTCCTAGTACTGGTACAACATCAGCAACTCCTAGTACTGGTACAGCATCGGTAAGTCTCAGTACTGATACAGCATCAGTAATTCCCAGTGCTGGTATAGCATCACTAACTCCCAGTACTGGTACAGCATCAGTAACTCCCAGTATGGGCACAGCATCAGTAACTCCTAGTGCTGGTACAGCATCACTCTCTGTACTGCTAGAGCATCAGTAACTCCTAATGCTAATACAGTATCACTAACTCCCAGCACTGCTACAGCATCAGTAACTCTTAGTGCTGGTACAGCATCAGTAACTCTTGGTACTGGTGCAGCACCATTAACTCCTAGTTTTTGATATGGCATCACCAACTCCCAGTACTGGTACAGCATAAGTAACTCCCAGTACTGGTAGAGCATTATTGTCTCTCAGTACTGGTACAGCATCAGTAACTCCTAGTGCTGGTACAGCATCAGTAACTCTGAGTACTGGTACAGCATCAGTAACTCCTAGTGCTGGTACAGCATCAGTAACTCCCAGTACTGGTACAGCATCAGTAATGCCTAGCGCTGGTAAAGCATCAATAACTCACAGTACTGGTACAGCATCAGTAACTCCTAGTGCTGATAAAGCATCAGTAACTCCTAGTACTGTTACAACATCAATAACTCCTAGTACTGGTACAGCATCAGCAACTCCTAGTGCTGATACAGCATCAGTAACTCCTAGTGCTGGTACAGCAACAGTAACTCCCAGTACTGGCACAACATCAGAAACTCCTAGTGCTGGAACAGCATCAGTAATGCCTAGTACAAATACACCATCAGTAACTCCTAGTACAGATACAGCATTGGTGATTCCTAGTTCTGCTACAGCAATACTAACTCCTAGTACTTGTACACCATCAGTAATTCCTAGCACAGGTACAGCATCAGTAACTCCTAGTGCTGGTACAGCATCAGTAACTCCCAGTACTGGTACATCATCAGTAACTCAATCAAACACTAGCCCTCGCTCGTACGACTGCTCGGCCAACCAACCTTGGAACAAACACAAAAAAAGCCAGCAAGATAGTTTCACCGTTTATTGTGAGGCGAAAAAAACGGACATGAATGTCCTGCTTCAAATAATGATACTCATACTAGTTTCGGCACCAGCCTTCATCAGTGAGTAACTCTCAGTACTGGTACAGCATCAGTAACTCCTAGTGCTGGTATAGCATCAGTAACTCCCAGTACTGGTACATCATCACTAACTCTCAGTACTGGTACAGCATCAGTAACTCCTAGTGCTGGTATAGCATCAGTAACTCCCAGTACTGGCATAGCATCAGTAACTCCTAGTGCTGGTACAGCATCGGTAACTCTCTGTACTGCTACAACATCAGTAACTCCTAGTGCTGGCACAACATCACTAACTCCCAGTATTACTACAGCAACAGTAACTCCTAATGGTGGTACAGCATTACTAGCTCTCAGTAGGTGCAGCATGAGTAACATCTAGTGCTGGAACAGCATCACTAACTTCCAGTACTGGTACAGCATCAGTAACTCCTAGTGCTGGTACAGCATCACTATTTCTCAGTACTGGTCCAGTATCAGTAACTCCTAGTGCTGGTACAGCATCAGTGAATCCCAGTACTGGTACAGGATCAGTAACTCCTAATGCTGGTACAGGATCACTAACTCCCGTTACTGGTACTGCACCGGTAACTCATAGTGCTGGTGCTGCATCACTAACTCGCAGTACTGGTAAAGCATCAGTGACTCCTAGTGCTGGTACAGCAACAGTAACTCAAAGTTCTGGTACAACATCAGTAGCTCCTAGTGCCAGTACAACATTACTGTGTATCAGTACTAGTACAGCATCAGTAACTCCCAGTACTGGTGCATCATCACTAAGTCTCATTACTGGTACAGCATCAGTAACTCTGGGTGGTAAGTGGTGCAGCGGTTAACATTGTCACCTCATAGCAAGAGGTTTTCCGGTTCGATTCTCGGCTGGGGAGCCTTCTGTGCGGAGTTTGCATGTTCTCCCTGCATTCACGTGGGTTTCCTCCAGTACTCCGGTTTCCTCCCACATTCTAAAGACATGCGACTGGAGCATTTATCCCCAGGCCTCCACTGAAAATAGGCTCTGTGTAGCCTAGTCGGACTTTCCCGGTCAACAAAAGTTAAATAAATAAATAAACTCCTAGAGCTGGTACAACATCACTAACTTTCAGTACTGGTACAACATCAGTAACTTCTAGTGCTGGTACAGCATCACTAGCTCCCAGTACTGTTGCAGCATTAGTAACTCCTAGTGGTGTTACAGCATCACTATCTCTCAGTGCTGGTACATCATCAGTAACTCCTAGTGGTGGTACAGCATCACTAACTCCGATTACTGGTACAGCATCAGTAACTCCTAGTGCTGGTACAGCAACAGTATCTCCTAGTGCTGGTACAGCATCACTAACTCTCTGTACTGGTACAGCATCAATAGCTCCCAGTATTGGTACAGCATCAGTAACTCCTAGTGCTGGTACAGCATCAGTAACTCCTAGTGCTGGTACAGCAACAGTATCTCCTAGTGCTGGTACAGCATCACTAACTCTCTGTACTGGTGCAGCATCAATGACTCCCAGTATTGGTACAGCATCACTAACTCTGATTACTGGTACAGCATCAGTAACTCCTAGTGCTGGTACAGCAACAGTATCTCCTAGTGCTGGTACAGCATCACTAACTCTCTGTACTGGTACAGCATCAATGACTCCCAGTATTGGTACAGCATCAGTAACTCCTAGTGCTGGTACAGCATCAGTAACTCCTAGTACTGGTACAGCAACAGTATCTCCTAGTGCTGGTACAGCATCACTAACTCTCTGTACTGGTACAGCATCAATGACTCCCAGTATTGGTACAGCATCAGTAACTCCTAGTGCTGGTACAGCATCAGTAACTCCTAGTACTGGTACAGCATTACTAACTCTTGTACTGGTACAGCATCAGTAACTCCCAGTACTGGTACAGCATCAGTAACTCCTAGTGCTGGTACAGCATCAGTAACTCCTAGTGCCAGTATAACATTACTGTGTATCAGTACTAGTACAGCATCAGTAACTGCCAGTACTGGTACATCATCACTAAGTCTCATTACTGGTACAGCATCACTAACCCCTGGAGCTGGTACATCACTAATTTTCAGTACTGGTATAACATCAGTAACTTTTAGTGCTGGTACAACATCACTACCTCCCAGTACTGTTACAGCATCAGTAACTCCTATCCTAGTGGTGCTACAGCATCACTATCTCTCAGTACTGGTACAGCATCAGAACTCCTAGTGGTGGTATAGCATCACTAAATCCCTGTGCTGGTACACCATCAACAACTCCTTCTGCTGGTACAACATCACCAACTTTCAGTACCACTGCAGCATCAGTAACACCTAGTACTGGTGCAGCATCACTAACTCCTAGTGCAGGTACAGCATCTCTAACTCTCTGTACTGGTACAGCATCACTATCTCTCAGCAATGGTACAGCATCAGTAACTCCTAGTGCCGGTACAGCATCACTACCTCTCAGTACTAGTACAGTGTCAGTAACTTCTACTGCTGGTATGGCATCACTAACTCTCAGTACTGATACACCATCAGTAGGTCCTAGGACTGGTACAGCATCACTAACTCCCTGTAGTGGTAGAGCATATGTAACTCCCAGTACTGGTACACCATAAGTATCTCTCAGTAACGGTATAGCATCAGTAACTATTGGTGCTGGGACAGCATCAGTAAGTCCTACTACTGATACAGAATAAGTAACTCCTAGTGCTAGTGCAGCATCAATAACTCCAAGTACTGGTACCACGTCAAAAACTCTTAGTAATGGTACAGCATTACTATCTCTCTGTACTGGTACAGCATCAGTAACTCCTAGTGCTAGTGCAGCATCACTAACTCCCAGTACTGGTATCACGTCACTAACTCCTAGTGCTGGTATAGCATTAGTAAGACATAGTACTGGTGCAGCATCACTAACTCCCAGTACTGGTACAGCATCAGTAACTCCTAGTTCTGGTGCAGCATCACTAACTCTCAGTACTGGTACATCATCGTAATTCCTAGTGCTGGTACAGCATCAGTAACTCCTAGTGCTGGTACAGCTTCACTAACTCCCAGTACGGGCACAGCATCAGTAACTCCTAGTACTGGTATAGCATCAGTAACTCCTAGTGCTGGTACAGCATTACTAACTCTCTGTACTGCTACAACATCAGTAACTCCTAGTACTGGTATAGCATCACTAACTCCCAGTACTGGTACATCATCAGTAACTAATAGTGGTGGTACAGCATTACTATCTCTCAGCAGGTGCAGCATGAGTAACATCTAATGCTGGAACAGAATAACTAACTTCCAGTCCTGGTACAGCATCATTAACTACTAGTCTTGGCACAGCATCAGTAACTCCTAGTGCTGGTACAGCATCACTATCTCTCAGTACTGGTACAGCATCAGTAACTCCTAGTGCTGGTACAAGAACACTAACTCCCAGTACTGGTACAGCATCACTAACCCCCAGTACTGCTAGAGCATCAGTAACTCCTAATGCTGGTATGCATCACTAACTCCCAGTACTGGTACAGCATCAGTAACTCCCAGTGGTGGTACAGCATTACTATCTCTCAGTGCGTACAGCATCAGTAACTCCTAATACTGGTACAGCATCAGTAACTGCTAGTACTGGTACAGCATCAGTAACTGCTGGTGCTGGTACAGCATTAGTAAGACTTAATACTGGTACAGCATCACTAACTCCCAGTACTGGCACAGCATCAGTAACTCCTAGTGCTGGTATAGCATCACTAACTCTCAGTACTGGTACAGCATCAGTAACTCCCAGTACTGTCATGGCATCAGTAACCCTTACTGCTGGTACAGCATCAGTAACTCCTAGTGCTGGTACCTCATCACTAACTCTCAGTAGTAGTACAGTATCAGTGCACAGCATCAGTAACTCCTAGTGCTGGTACCTCATCACTAACTCTCAGTACTTATACAGCATCAGTAACTCCTAGTGCTGGTACAGCATCACTAACTCCCAGTACTGGCACAGCATCAGTAACCAGCATCACTAACTCCCAGTACTGGTACAGCATCAGTAACTCCCAGTACTGGCACAGCATCAGTAACTCCTAGTGCTGGTACCTCATCACTTACTCTCAGTACTGGTACAGCATCAGTAACTCCTAGTGCTGGTACAGCATCACTAACTCCCAGTACTGGCACAGCATCAGTAACTGCTAGTGCTGGTACAGCATCACTAACTCCCAGTACTGGCACAGCATCACTAACTCCTAGTGCTGGTACAGCATCACTAACTCCCAGTACTGGCAGAGCATCAGTAACTCCCAGTACTGGCACAGCATCAGTAACTCCTAGTGCTGGTATAGCATAACTAACTCTCTGTACTGCTACAGTATCAGTAACTCCTAGTCCTGGTACTGCATATCTAACTCTCAGTATTGGCACAGCATTGGTAGCTCCCAGTACTGATACAGCATCAATTCCTCCTAGTGCTTGTACAACATCACTAACTCCCAGTACTGGCATGGCATTTGTAACTCCTAGTGTTGGTACAGCATCAGTAAGTCCTAGTGCTGGTACAGCATCAGTAACTGCTATTCCATAACCTCAAAGGAGGTACATAACTGTGTGCTGACCCAGTTGGTGAGCCATCTGTACAGAGATGGAAAAATGAGGAATTCAGCTGTAGTTTTATCGCCCCCCCACCCCAGCTATCCTTTCAGGAAATACCATTGAACATAGCTTTCCAAATTTTCAATAGAGTTCAGGTCCTAGACACACTTTCCAAGGTCAAGAACACCCCATCAACTAGTCTCCTAAATAGCATGAAACATGACCTATCAGGCCCACTAGAGTCACTATTTAAACATAGCGTCCAGTCAGTCTTCATGTCATGTGAATGGAAAACTGCAACAGCATCCCTCTGTGCAATGTTGGGCCTTCTACAGACCTCAAAAACTGCAGACACATGCGTTTGAGTAGTCTTATATGCAAAGCCACGGAAAGAGTTATCATGGGAAGGATTAATAATGATGTAGAAGACCTTCAGTCACTCCATCCAAACCATTTCAATTTCATCAAGGGCCAATCCTGCTTTCTCAGCCTGGTAGATTTCTTTCAGAAGGTTACCATGGCAATGGTACATACTGACTACCTTGACCTTGTCAATGCATTTGATATAATGCTGCGTGCAGACATTGTAAACAAACTCGTAGAATTAGGCATAAATGTTACACTCTGGATAGCAATCAGGCTTTCAGATAGGACTCAGGAAGTTAGGATAGAGGAGTCCACCACAAAAAGGCTGGTCACTAGCAAAGTATCTCAGGCTTCTGTGGTGGATCCATTCCTTTTTGGCATCTACTTCTCAGAAGACAAGGCCAACATTAGAAGTCAAGGGCCTCTAGCTGACCAACTTTGCAGATGACTGTAAACTGGCAGCAGTTACAGAATTTCCCTAAGGCACTAATCTCCTCCAAGAAGGGCTAACACAGACAAATAACTGGTGTCAAAGCCACAGTTTAAAAATCAGTACCAAGAAATGCATAACAGTCACCTACCCAGAGAAACTATCTCTTCAATAACAAACCCCTAAGAGCAGACCCAGTAGTCAGGGATTTGAGAATGCATGTAGACAGTAAGCTGGCTTTCAACGGACATGTGTGTAAAGTAGTAAGGAAATAATTTTATGTTGCTCAACTTATAAGCAAGGGTATGGCATCTAGGTCCAAGAAAGTCACTGTCCCATTATAATAATCCCTAATCAGATCAGTCATTAAATAATACAATTCACCCATCAGTATGTACCTGACCAGGCAAATGCAATAACTTTTATGTCTACAGAGATTCCTCACAAAAATAATGCAGGCATCTCCTAATCAGTCCTATCCCTGGTGAGAAGCAATACAACGCATCCCTGGATCCCACTCTGATGAACCTCTTGCATAACCACAAAACAAATAATAGCATCAGAGCTATCTGATCTAGGGACTTAATCTTGTTTGCAACATAAATAGAACATATTGGAGGGACAAGTATGTGTCTCAGAGAAAACCTCTTCTTTGGGACAGACATCCTATCCAAGGGAAGCAGAGTTCTCCCCTGAGAGTATAGAATTGTAACCTGGACCAGTGGACAGGAAATCAGAAATTCATCCCTAGTCTGTTGCCTATGTCTCTGACAGACAGAGGAAGCCTGTAAATGCTTGACCAGCCATGCTCTAGCTTACAAATACTCTTTAAAATAACATCTAGGGCATCAAAACTTGTTGGATACATTTGGGATGCATGGCTGGACTTAAAAATGTCCTTGTCATTAGCCTAGTATACACCAATGAACTCCTAGCACCAGTCTTGCTTCGCTGAGTTCTAGTTCTAGCACTGCATTACTAATTCCCAGCATTGGTACTGCATCACTAAGTTCTAGTTCTGGCATTACATTACTAACTACCAGCATTGGTACTGCATCAGTCATTCCTAGCACCAGTACTGCATCACTAAGTTCTAGTTCTGGCATTACATTACTAACTACCAGCATTGGTACTGCATCAGTAATTCCTAGCACCAGTACTGCATCACTAAGTCCTAGTTCTGGCATTACATTACTAACTACCAGCATTGGTACTGCATCAGTAATTCCTAGCACTGGTACTGCATCACTTCTGGCACTGCATTACTAACTCACAGCACTGGAACTGCATCAGTAATTCCTAGCACTGGTTACTGCATCACTAAGTTATAGTACTGGCACTGCATTACTAACTCCCAGCACTGGAACTGCATCAGTAATCCCTAGCACTGGTTACTGCATCACTAAGTTATAGTACTGGCACTGCATTACTAAGTCCCCTGCATTTTCCATCACTAAGTTCTGTTCTCCGGCATTATTACCAGCATTGGTACTGCATCAGTAATTCCTAACACTGGTACTGCATCACTTCTGGCACTGCATTACTAACTCCCAGCACTGGAACTGCATCAGTAATTCCTAGCACTGGTTACTGCATCACTAAGTTATAGTACTGGCATTACATTACTAACTACCAGCATTGGTACTGCATCAGTAATTCCTAGCACTGGTACTGCATCACTTCTGGCACTGCATTACTAACTCCCAGCACTGGAACTGCATCAGTAATTCCTAGCACTGGTTACTGCATCACTAAGTTATAGTACTGGCACTGCATTACTAACTCCCAGCTTTGGTACTGCATCAGTGATTCCTAGCAGCATACCTCTGTCCAGACTTTTGCCTCATATTTTTGGTCTTTTCCTCAAACAATGTGTAGTTTTCTGGCAAATCAATGAGGATTGAAGAAACTAAATAATGACTTACATTTGAGTTTCAGACTTCATAGCCTTCAGAAAATGCATGTAAACATATTATCTGTTATTCTAGCAGCTTTCTACGTTTATAAGATCAATACTTAAATCTGCCCTTATTTTTAGGCCTTTGTCTCCCCATTATTTTAGGCTTTGTCCAAATTTCTTGCACTGAGAGGTTAAGAGGTATGCCTAGCACTGATACTATATCACTAAACTCTGGTACTGCATTACTAAATCACAGTATTAGCATCACTGATGTACTGCTAATGCTGGTACTGCATTAATAAATCCCAGCATTAGCAATGCATTGGTAATTCCCAGCACTGGTACTACGTCACTAACTCTTAGCACCAGCATTGCTTCTGTAACTCCTAACACTGGTATTGCATCAGTAAATCCTAACACTTGGTACTGCATTACTAGCTCCTATCATAGGTACTGTGTCTGTTACTCCTAGTAGCGGTACTGCATCAGTAACGCCTAACACTTGGTACTGCATTACTAGCTCCTATCATAGGTACTGTGTCTGTTACTCCTAGTAGCGGTACTGCATCAGTAACGCCTAACACTTGGTACTGCATTACTAGCTCCTATCATAGGTACTGTGTCTGTTACTCCTAGTAGCAGTACTGCATCAGTAACGCCTAACACTTGGTACTGCATTACTAGCTCCTATCATAGGTACTGTGTCTGTTACTCCTAGTAGCGGTACTGCATCAGTAACGCCAACACTTGGTACTGCATTACTAGCTCCTATCATAGGTACTGTGTCTGTTACTCCTAGTAGCGGTACTGCATCAGTAACGCCTAACACTTGGTACTGCATTACTAGCTCCTATCATAGGTACTGTGTCTGTTACTCCTAGTAGCGGTACTGCATCAGTAACGCCTAACACTTGGTACTGCATCACTAACTCATAGCATTGGTATTAGGACATCTAATTCTGATATGAATTCATTTAAAGTTCATCTCCGGTATTGATATCAAGACACCTAATTCTTTGCTATTAGATTTCTAAGTTCCTGCACTGATGCCTTTCACTAATTCCCAGCACTGCTACTGGGTTACTTTAGTTTCTTACAGTTTACTTAGGGATGACCTTTGTGTGGTCTATAGCAAACACAATGTCCAATCTGTTTTTACCTGAAAACCTGTGCCTGAAGTGCATTGCTACAGGAACACCAGATCAGGGAACAAATACTAAAATATATATAATTAACAGAAAAAATGGGGCACATATGTTATACAATGCTACTCAAGATTATGGAAAAAGCTTCCCCTTATAGTCAAACCAAGAATCACTGATTAATTTTCTTCGGAAATAGCATTTATACATAACGTAATGCAAAGTAGGAACTAATCATGGTTAAAACAGTTTGATTTCTCAGAAGTTAGTAGATTGTGAGCTTGTCATTCCAATCTATGAACCAGTTACCCTGTAATCCCTAGCACTGTTGTCTGGTCACTAACTTTTAGCACTGATAACTAAACAGTAAACTCCTAGCACTGATAACTAGTCACTAACTCCTAGTATTTGCAACTAGTCAGTGAACTCCTAGCACTTATATGTGGTTAGTAACTCTGGTATCATATTATCTTATTTCAGTGGGCGGTGCTCTTCAAGGAAACAAGTAACATTTGTTAATACTAAAGTACAACAGCTACATTTGCATTCTTTTGGGTCTGGCTGTTTTTCAAGTGTTTCTGCAATCTGTGAGAGAAACATCTGCTGTCTGCATGATCTCACGGCTAGATGTAGTAATTGTCGATACACTGAATGAAGCGGCTGTCCCTTCAATATTGTACAGAAGCAAGGAAATTACATTCATACAGTTAACTTCCTTTCCATCAGCACTGTCGTGCCTCTTGTGTTTTTTATAAATGAACTGCCTGGCCCTGGGGAATGTTTTTCTGTTCTTCCCAGCAACCCCTGCAACTGATATTCACATTTGTAAGACAATAGGGTTACCACCTGTCCCTCTTTGAGAGGGGCAGTCCCACTTTGGACAGTTGTGTCCTGCAAAAAAAAAAAAAGAAAACTAAAAAATGGGAAATGTCCTGAGATTTTAAGACAAAATATATTTCTTAAGTTTTCCGAGGGGCAGTCCCACTTTGGGCAGTTGTGTCCTGAAAAAAAAAAAAAAAAAACTAAAAAATGGGAAATGTCCTGAGATTTTAAGACAAAATGTATTTCTTAAGTTTTCCTTAATAGCTGCATGAAACAGTTATTTTGTATCTGAAACACATAAATATTAAATGAAATAGCATAAGCAATGCAAATGCTAGAAATATAAGCTTTTATTCTGACAAAAAAGTGAAGTCTTTTGCACTGGTTGTAGGTACGTTTTCTCCTGCAAAATCTCACATTTCTACAAAAAATGTGCCACTTTGGGCATGTGAAAAGGTGGCAGCCCTGGACACTGTATGACACTAACAATTTCCTTTTCGTTCTGTTTATCTTAAAGACAAAAAACTGCCAGAAACGTCAGTGGAATGTTTGGGCGTGATGAAGTGGGGAGTGTTACAATTCACATGGGAAGATTTCAGTATCCTTAAAGAGGTGAAATTACTCAGTTACCCATAGACCAAGAATATAAAAAGAAAAATGTCTAAGTACCTAACAGCCAGTAAAAAGAAGCAGAGAGTTTTTAACGTTGTAAAATAATTTCCTGAAGTATACAGGTGATGTGTTTTAAATAGTCTGAATACTGACAGAGTTAAATGACAGAATGTTTGTCTGCTTTCACATCTGTTTGCATCCTGATGCCAAGTTAGTAAGAGTGCCACACTAATTTAAATAATTTTAAACACGTTTCTACTTTTGGAAACAATTGTATTAATTTATGCCATAAAGTTGTTAGTTACAAGAGATAAATTCCCAGCTATTACAAATTTTCCTGATGTTGCAAAGGGTTTCTCATATGCTATATATAAACAGCATACATTCAAGTTATACCTTTACTAACTAAATGAAATACACATTGAAGTGTCTGAATTTCATAATTTAAAACATGCCAAAACTTAATTACAAAAATGGAAGTTTGTTGTCACATTTAACAGGTACTGCTGTTCAAGCATACAGGCTGACTGGTGCAGTTTTTCTGTCTGACAAGTTCAACAAATGACTCAAAATGGACATCCAACTGAAAATACCACTCAGTATCAATTGAAACTCTGAAACACTGTACACAACCAGCAATGAAAGCCATGCTTCTTGGCAATAAAGCTAGGACCTCCAAGATTCCTCCTAATTGGAATGTCATCTCCCGCAAACAGTGCACTCAAAACAGTATAGTCTGTTACTTACCACGGTGCATTTCTTTACTCTAAACTGTTTTAGCTTACATGTACACCATAGCTGAAAGTATATCTCAACTGTGTTAAAGGAATGCTAAACAGTTACAAATTTTCTTGCTAGACAAGCCAACTGTCTCACTATCCATTACAGATCTTCTTTTATCCTTTCAATCTACACTTATTAAATGTGAAACTTAGACCATTAGCCATTCCTCAAATCCATTTTATCCACACTTCTCCCATTAGGATTCAGTGTTCCAATACTCTTGTCTATAATTTCACTTTCTAATCCCAATTGCTTCTTCATATCCACATACAAACCCTCAGAATGCATTACTCCTAAAAATACAGAATCCTCATTTATAGCATCCAGCCTTTCCTAACCATCTGAGCTTTAAAATATGTTTGCTGTGACACTGAAAAAATACTACCTGGGTGCATTGATACTCAAAGAGTTACGTAAAGGATACTCATTTCAGTTAAGGATCAGAGTGCATCCTAAATTACTGCCCCCCCCCCCCCCCACACACACACACACACACTACAACATATCCTACCTCTCTGTTATTTCTCCCCTTTCTATAATGCAGTCCACCACAGGCTGTTACACGCTTTCAAACTCACCTACTCATATTCTGAACAGCCCACATACCTACCAATTAATATTATGAAAATATTCTTGCCACTGCCCATACCTCTCAACATCTTAGAGTAAGAAATCTGAATAAAGCCATAAATAATGAGGGGCAAAGGCCGAAAAACAGGGACAATTTTTAAATATTGCTGTCACAAACTTAATTGATAGACTAGCAGGTTTTGCATTAGCATGAACTTTCTGAAAGATATGAAGTCTGAAACTCAAATGTCTCTGATTATTTTCATACTTCAATATTAAGTGATTTGTCAATGATTTGACAGAAAACCACAGTTTTATGAAAAAAAAGACCAAAATATCAGGCAAAAATCTGGACATTCTGTGAAAATCTGTACAGTTGAGAGATATGCCACTTGTTTCTTTCTAATCATAAACTAGTCATATAAGCAGCCTTCTCAACTTTTCTTCGCAAAATTGTGTGGGACAATATGTGAGTAGTAGACACAACACATGACTCAAGTTGAAACCTGAGAATGGATAACTAAAGCAGAAAGGAAATACATGCTGTCAGTTTATCTTGATAACTACAGAACACCTTAAATGATTCTGAATGTCATTGGGCAGTATGTAAAATATCTTCATTGCTACAGTGTTTTCTGAGAGTTAAAATGAGTGCTGTATCATAGCTGAGAGGTACACCTGTGCCTGTTAGCATCCCCATTTCTCTTAATTAACTGATCTTCTTTGTACACAAACAACTGCTTCAGCTGTTTTTACTCCTAGCCTATAGTAAGAAACTGACACTTATCTGTATCTGTGTCAAACCGGGCTCCCATTTAGTTTATTACTGTAACAGAGTGTAGTTGGAAAGGAGCCCATATGGCCTAGTCCATCTACCTGTTCTAAATACATAAATAATAATTAAATAAATAACAGTCCCAAAGAATGGAGCAGCACAACACAAACCAATAAAAGTAATCCACCACACTGGCTGAACAATGAAGGAACCATCAAGTTTAACAGAATCATTAATGTCGGGTAATTTATCTGCCCCCAGCCCTAGCTACCACATGGTTTCTTTCTGTTCAACAAGGTCCTTAAAAGAACCTCTTCTAATATTCTCCAAAATGTGTTCTAAAACAGAAAACAAATTTTTTTATAACCCACACATTTTTTAGAAAGTTTAAACAATGCATTATTAGTATTTTCGGTTTTATTCTTTTGCTGAAAGTCCTAGTAGTCACACCTATATAAAAATCACTGCAAAAAGAACACATAGCAATATAAACAATACCCCCTGTATCACAATTATATACCCCATCAATAGGAATGGTTTTATTTAAATGGAGTAATTCAATGTAGGGACCTTCCATAATAAACCTACAAGAGGTTCACATATAAAAATACTCATTGTCTTAAAAATTGTTTGCAGTTTGACACTTTTGCTAAAAATAATGCCCATACAAGTAGATGTAACAAGGGGATGTACAAGTGTGTTTTTTGTGCCTCCTGTAGGCTTATTATGTAAGGTCCCTACACTGAATTACCCCACTTAAATAAAACCATTCCTATTGTTGCGGTATATGATTGTAATAGAGGGGGTATTGTTTATATTGCTATGTATTCTTTTTGCATCAATTTTTTATATCGGTATGACTACTAGGACTGAGCAAAAGAATAAAGGAGCACTATTATTGTATTAAAACCAAAAATACTATTATACAACTATGCCCCATTAATATTCTAAAACGTGCACGCTGATTGGTCAGCGTGCACGTTGTAAACCAGACTTATATTAATGGAAAAAGGTCCGGTCGCCCGGACTTTTTCCATTAGTATAAGACTTTTTTTTACGGTAATGGAGAACGCAAGATCTCCGTTGCACACTGTCTCGCTATGTTAAAGGAGTTTAACATAGTGAGACAGCTTTAAAAAAGTAACGGAGATCTTGCTTTCTCTGTTGCTTTTTTTAAAGCTGTCTCACTATGTTAAATGGGTTTAACATAGCGAGACAGCTTTAAAATAAGCAACGGAGATTCTCTGTTGCTTTTTTTAAAGCTGTCTCGCTATGTTAAACTCCTTTAACATAGCGAGACAGTTTGTAAAAAGCAATGGAGATCTTGTTTTCTCCGTTGTTTCCACCCACAGCTCTGATGTACTGCATAAGCATACACATGTGCAGTACATCAGAACTGCCGCAGAATACCAGACAGCTGCGGAAGGGCAGCAAGGAGGCATTATACAATGCCATTATTTAAGAAAAGTAATTATTTTTTTTCTTAAATAATGTCATTGTATAATAGCAATAACCCACTTCTGGGTGTGGGTAATGCTGGATTTACCCACGATTGTCTTTGTTTGGCCACTCGGGCTTCGCCCTCATGACCAAACCATACCAACCGTGGGTAAATCCAGAATTACCCACACCCAGGTGTGGGTTATTGCTATAATAATGCATTGTTTAAACATTCTAAAAAATGTGTGGGTTATAAAAAAAAATTGTTTTCTGTTTTAGAACACATTTTGGAGAATATTAGGGGAGGTTCTTTTAAGGACCTTGTTGAACAGAAATTAACCATGTGGTAGCTAAGGCTGGGGGGGGCAGATAAATTACCCAACATTAATGATTCTGTTAAACTTGGTGGTTCCTTCATTGTTCAGCCAGTGTGGTGAAATAAGAAAACAAGCTCGCATAGAAACTAAAAATGATATTAAGAGCTCCAAGAGGCAACATCTAGATAAATGTTCTCTTTCTCAAATGTTCATTTTACCACTATTTTGATTACTTGGAAAGTCTTGGAATGACACCGCTAGTTATATGACAGTCATAGAGGGATCCCCTCTCATAACAACATAGCTCATGTTAAAAAGCCAGTCATATCATGTTATACTTCAGAGTTCAGACAGCACTGTACACATTGCAACAAGGTGAAACAGTCATGCCATATTACACTTTGATTGCAAGTGTCCAGTTATTATTATGCACATGATAACAAACTCAGACAGCTGTGCCATATTACAGTTAAACCATGGGTATTTAGGTAACATTGTACACATGCTAATAAGCTGAGACAGTCACCCCATTTTACAGTTAGTCTCTAAGCATTCAGGTAACATTGTACACATGCTAATAAGCTGGGGCAGTCATGTCATATTACAGTTAGTCTGTGAGTGTTCAGGTAGTGCTTATACATGCTAACAGATGGAGACAGTATAGATTACTCGTTAAAGCCCTGCAATGCAATCTGCAAATTAATCTATGTTGCTTACTTGAGTATCGTGTGACTCTGAAACGCTAATTATTAACTTCAGTATGCCCCTGATTCATTAATAAATTATAAATCAGAGCATGCTCAGTTTTATTTACCATCTGTATATGCTCATTTTCACTTACCTCACATGACAGTCTTTGACACCCCCCTATGCACACCCTTAAAATTCATTATTAGCATTACAAGCAGCCATACCTGTAATGACAAATGCTGGGTACCCTCTGACAGATTATGGGGGAATACGTAGAGATTTGCTCCTCTGCAGTCTGTGATTTCTTCTGTTGGGCAGGAACAGCCTTTGGGGCATGAAGAAGCATTCAGTCTTCCAGAACCACTCCTCCCAGGGGAGAGAACAGACTCATTTCCGTTCTCCTGCTGTCCAACAACCAAAGAGATAACATGGATTCCAACAAGCTGTAGAATCAGGAGTAATACAGTGCAGCAGAGTCGCTGAAGGAACAACAGCAGAGAAAAGTCTTAGAGATTTTTTTTGTATTTTATTTCTTTACAGATTTCATCTTCTGGTATTCAGGCACTAGAAATTAATAAAAAGACATACAAAACAACATTCAAAAAGATAAGTTTATTGTTGTAATTCCTTTTGTGCCTACTATAGTTCAGAGCCAGTTATAAGCTCAATGAGATAGATAGATAGATAGATAGATAGATAGATAGATAGATAGATAGATAGATAGATAGAAAGAGAGAGAGACAGACAGAGATACAGAACGAAACAACACTGCTACATAGTAATGGTATGGTTTTTCAGAGTCAGGAGCTTCAAAGCCAATTAATTTGAAGACTTTGCATCAAAAGAACACTTTAGTAACTCAGAAATTAATCAACCCCCTTTTGGACAGTGTGGCCATGTACTTATATCGCTGCTAAGGATGGCTTCAACATTAGATAGGAGGATTTGGTTTGTAGTTGGTGCAGAGGACTAAAGCTCTGAGCTGTTAATGAGCTGCTTCCTGTGCCCAGGGTACAGGGTTTGATTCCTTCCACCTTTATTTGCAGTTATCACAGAGGACTAAATCCCTGAGCTGTTAATGAGCTGCTTCCTGTGCCCTGGGTACAGGGTTTGATTCCTTCCACCTTCATTTGCAGTTATCACAGAGGACTAAAGCTCTGAGCTGCTAGTGAGCTGCTTCATGTGCCCAGGGTTTGATTCCTTCCACCTTCATTTGCAGTTATCACAGAGGACTAAAGCTCTGAGCTGTTAATGAGCTGCTTCATGTGCCCTGGGTACAGGGTTTGATTCCTTCCACCTTTATTTGCAGTTATCACAGAGGACTAAAGCTCTGAGCTGTTAATGAGCTGCTTCCTGTGCCCTGGGTACAGGGTTTGATTCCTTCCACCTTTATTTGCAGTTATTACAGAGGACTAAATCCCTGAGCTGTTAATGAGCTGCTTCATGTGCCCAGGGTACAGGGTTTGATTCCTTCCACCTTTATTTGCAGTTATCACAGAGGACTAAAGCTCTGAGCTGTTAATGAGCTGCTTCCTGTGCCCTGGGTACAGGGTTTGATTCCTTCCACCTTTATTTGCAGTTATTACAGAGGACTAAAGCTCTGAGCTGTTAATGAGCTGCTTCCTGTGCCCAGGGTACAGGGTTTGATTCCTTCCACCTTTATTTGCAGTTATCACAGAGGACTAAATCCCTGAGCTGTTAATGAGCTGCTTCCTGTGCCCTGGGTACAGGGTTTGATTCCTTCCACCTTTATTTGCAGTTATCACAGAGGACTAAAGCTCTGAGCTGTTAATGAGCTGCTTCCTGTGCCCTGGGTACAGGGTTTGATTCCTTCCACCTTTATTTGCAGTTATTACAGAGGACTAAATCCCTGAGCTGTTAATGAGCTGCTTCCTGTGCCCTGGGTACAGGGTTTGATTCCTTCCACCTTTATTTGCAGTTATTACAGAGGACTAAAGCTCTGAGCTGTTAATGAGCTGCTTCCTGTGCCCTGGGTACAGGGTTTGATTCCTTCCACCTTTATTTGCAGTTATTACAGAGGACTAAAGCTCTGAGCTATTAATGAGCTGCTTCTGGTGCCCAGGGTACAGGGTTTGATTCCTTCCACCTTTATTTGCAGTTATCACAGAGGACTAAAGCTCAGAGCTGTTAATGACTTGCTTTCTGTCCCAGACTACAATATTTGCTTCCACCTTTGTTTGCCTTCTGTGTGATTCTGAGCAAATCGCTTAATTAGACAGTGCTCCCGGGTCACCCCTGAAATGGGACAATTGTGTCCAGTGGGATTACCTGGTCAATAAATAGATTAAAAATATGTACATTTAATAATTCTCCCTTTTGATTGGAAAGTCTGGTCCAGTGTCTGATCAGCCTGACCCAGTGCAAATACTTACTTCTACACACCTCAGGAACAATCCAGGGTACACAACCACCTCTTGGGGGAGTTATGTTCCCAAAATACAGAGCTACAATAGCCTCAGCAAATGACCTTCCCTCAGGTGAAGCTTTTGCAATGGGAGTCTGCCAACCACTTCACCTCAGATTGGGTGAGTTAGGGTTGGCCATTCATTCCTCTCCCTCCTTGGCCAACTTTTCCAGTACCTGGGCCTCTTATCCCACCAAAGTCTGTATCATGGAGCTAGATAGCACAGCAATACATTTATTCTGTTCCAAATCATGTTACCCTTCTGCAAGGAGAACTGTGATATTTACCAGAAATACCAGAATTTTGTAGAAGACTCACAAGTACAGATTTGCAACATTTTTCACTCTTGCCAACATTATAGCTTGAAGTATCCTTCATGGGGATTATTCTTTCAGTATACTACAATTGTTCCATTATATATCCTTTATGGAGATTACTCTTTCAGTATTCTACAACTATTCCATTATATATCATTCATGGGGATTACTCCTTCAGTATTCTACAATGGCTCCATTATATATCCTTCATGGGGATTACTCTTCCAGTATACTAGAATGGCTCCATTATATATCCCTAATAGGGATTACTCCTTCAGTATACTAAATGGCTCCATTACATATCCTTCATGGGGATTACTCTTTCAGTATACTACAATGGCTCCATTATATAGCCGTCATGGGGATTACTCTTTCAGTATACTACAATGGCTCTATTATAATGCCTTAATGAGGATTACTCCTTCAGTATACTACAATGGGTTCATTATATATCCTTTATGGGGATTACTCTTTCAGTATACTACAATGGCTCCATTATATAGCCTTCATGGGGATTACTCCTTCAGTATACTACAATGGGTCCATTATATACCCTGCATGGGGATTATTCTTTCAGTACTACAATGGCTCTATTATATAGCCTTCATGGGGATTACTCATTTGGTATACTACAATGGGTCCATTATATATCATTTATGGGGATTACTCTTTCAGTATACTACAATGGCTCCATTATATAGCCTTCATGGGGATTACTCCTTCAGTATACTACAATGGATCCATTGTATATCCTTTATGGGGATTATTCCTTCGGTATACTACAATGGGTCCATTGTATATCCTTTATGGGGATTATTCCTTCAGTATACTACAATGGCTCCATTATATACCCTTCATGGGGATTACTCTTTCAGTATACTACAATGGCTCCATTATATACCCTTCATGGGGATTACTCTTTCAGTATACTACAATGGCTCCATTATATAGCCTTCATGGGGATTACTCCTTCAGTATACTACAATGGGTCCATTATATAGCCTTGTGACAAGGTGTATCTGTGTGGTATGTGTATGTATAACTGATGTCACTGTGACTTGGTATATCTGTGTGGTGTGTATATGTATAAATAATGTCATTGTGACGAGGTATATCTATGTGGTATGCGTATGTATAATTGATGTCACTGTGACTTGGTATATCTGTGTGGTATATATATGTTTAACTGATGTCATTGTGATGAGGTGTATCTGTATGGTATGTGTATGTATAACTGATGTCACTGTGACTTGGTATATCTGTGTGGTGTGTGTATGTATAAATGATGTCACTGTGACCTGGTATATCTGTGTGGTATATGTTTGTATATTTGCTGTCAATGTGGTCACTGTGACATGGTGTGTGTATGCATAACTGATGTGACTATGACATGGTGTATGCGCATGATGCATGTATACATAACTGATGTCATTGTGACAAGGTGTATCTGTGTGGTATGTATATGTATAACTGATGTCACTGTGACTTGGTATATCTGTGTGGTGTGTGTATGTATAACTAATGTCATTGTGACTTGGTATATCTGTGTGGTATGTGTATGTATAACTGATATCACTGTGACTTGCTATATCTGTGTGGTGTGTGTAAGTATAACTAATGTCATTGTGATGAGGTATATCTATGTCATATGTGCATGTATAACTAACTGATGTCACTGTGACTTGGTATATCTGTGTGGTGTGTGCATGTATAACTGATGTCACTGTGACTTGGTATATCTGTGTGGTATGTGTATGCATAACTAATGTCATTGTGATGAGGTATATCTATGTCATATGTGCATGTATAACTAACTGATGTCACTGTGACTTGGTATATCTGTGTGGTGTGTGCATGTATAACTGATGTCACTGTGACTTGGTATATCTGTGTGGTATGTGTATGTATAACTAATGTCATTGTGACAAGGTATATCTATGTGGTATGTGTATGCATAACTGATGTCATTGTGACGAGGTACATCTGTGGGGTATGCAAATGTAAAACTGATGTCACTGTGACTTGGTATATGTGTGTGGAGTGTGTATGTATAACTGATGTCATTGTGATGAGGTATATCTATGTGTATGTGTAAGTCTAACTGATGTCACTGTAACTTAGTATATCTGTGTGGTATGAGGACGTTTAACTGATGTTACTGTGACTTGGTATATCTGTGTGGTATGTATATGTATAACTGATGTCACTGTGACTTGCTATATCTGGTTGGTGTGTGTATGTATAACTAATGTCATTGTGATGAGGTATAGCTATGTCATATGTGCATGTGTAACTGATGTCACTGTGACTTGGTATATCTGTGTGGTGTTTGTATGTATAACTGATGTCACTGTGACTTGGTATATCTGTGTGGTATGTGTATGCATAACTAATGTCATTGTGATGAGGTGCATCTGTGTGGTATGTGTATGTATAATTGATGTCACTGTGACTTGGTATTTCTGTGTGGTGTGTGTATATATAACTGATGCAACTGTGATTTGGTATATCCATGTGGTACATGTTTGTATATTTGCTGTCAGTGTGGTCACTGTGACATGGTGTACATATGTATGTATGTATAACTGAAGTGACTGTGACATGGTGTATGCGCATGATGTATGTATGCATAACCGATGTCATTGTGATGAGGTACATCTGTGGGGTATGCAAATGTAAAACTGATATCACTGTGACTTGGTATATGTGTGTGGGTGTGTATGTATAACTGATGTCATTGTGATGAGGTATATCTATGTGGTATGTGCATGTATAACTGATGTCACTGTGACTTAGTATATCTGTGTGGTATATGTATGAATATTTGATGTCACGATGACATGGTGCATGTATGTGTGTATGTAAGTATGTATAACTGATCTGACTGTGACATGGTGTATGCTCATGGTGCATATATGCATGTGTAATTGATATCACTTTTACCTGCTTTATGTATGTGGGTTGTGTGTGTATGCATAACTTACATCATTGTGACATGGTATATGTGCATGGTGTATGTAAGTGTGCATAACTGATTTCACTGTGACATGAAGTACGTATATGGCATGTGTATATATAATTGATGTCTCTGTGATATGGTCTATGTATGCATGTATAACTGATACCATTGAAACATGGTGTACATATGTGGTGATTGTGTATGCATGACTGATGTCACTGTAATGTGATATATGTATGTAATGTAAGCAAAACTGATGGCCCTGTGATAACAAACAGCTGTCAAACAGAACACAGTGCTGAATGACCATAGTCCTTATTAAGATAATTGTAGTAACTAATCTTCCTCACAGACTATACACATTCAGCACAGTTAAGCAAAATCACTCCCTAAACCATAGACATGGTTGGAAAGTTAGGGATACTGAAAACTGCAAAAACACTCTTCATTGTCACAAGTCAGGACCAGTGAACAGTGATTGTCTTCATCTATAAATGTGCCCAAATTAAGTTACACCACCAGCACATGCCACTGATACAGCTGGGTCCCATTATGGCATGGAAATCTACAAAGGGTAACAAGCAGATGGGGCATTACATGTTGTTGCAGCTTGCTCAGAGTACTGTGATGCCCTATGGAAAGGGGAACTGCCAAGTGAGAAGTACAGACAAGGCTACCAAGTGCAGGAATAACCACAAGTCAGTTTGGAGATCAGAGATATCCACTTTGTCACCTAATGCTGTCCTAAAACATGCAGCGCTGAAACATACAGCTGTAACAAATTATAGACAATGTATTCAGGCTCCCTAGGGCAGATTATCTGAACAGCTAGAGGGCTGCAAAACTTAGTTTGCATTTCACTGTTTTTATAGTATATTACCTGTTAAAGTCAATGCATGGGGGGAAGATACTGTCTGAAATAGATCAGCCTTATAGTTAAAGCCAAGATTTTTTATTTTTTTATTCTTTAGTGTAAGGCTGGGTTGAATTACAAAAGACTACACCCTACGCTTTTCATGTGCATGATTTTACAGCAAAAGAAATACAGAATTGCTATTGCTACTAGCTACCATCAGATTTAGTTGAGAAATAACGTACTCAAGCAAAAGGGTACTCTGCCCTAAAAGGTTTCTTTTTGGATCAAAGATATTTTACTGCAGCTGTATATTGCCGTTAAAATTGCAAGGATGTTTGTAAGGAATGGTTTTGACGACGAGGGCTGATTCCTGCTTCAGGTAAAGTGTCAGCATAGGGTCTAGGAGGTAAGAGTTAATTTTGATAAGATGCACTATTTGGATGTTACTGTGTGCATGAATGTCTTTAAAATTTGAGACAGATTCAATAAAGCCTGCACATGGTGTACACTAAGTGTGCACAATATGTATTCAAGAACATTATTATCACCTTTTTTGTGTTTTATAGTCACTCAGAAAGATTACACTCAGTGTACATGTAGTCTGCACTTTGTGGTAACCTTTATGAATTGCTGTCAATATGTAAAGCTTCAAGAACATGAGTAGGAAAACTAAAATTAGAAGGAAGAAGGCGTGAGTTATGCTGTGCTGGGCACTGCGAATGGTGTACACTTAGTGTAAGTGGTATTGAATCCTGGGGATTGGCTTTTTACGAAATTCTAGATGAAGAAAATCAAAGGGAACAAATATTTGAATTATGCCGATACTATTAGGTCATTTAAATAACGGGGGGCATGTCAGAGACACAGAAGGCAGAGACAACAGTAGCATACTTCACAAACATTGTCAACAATGCAGGCATTTTAAGAGTTGTATTTTTATTTGTTTTTAAACAAGTAACTGAGACAGCAGGGAAGGTGACACTGGAATATGCTAGCTAGTGTACTTATCTAAATAAATATTATTTGTGCTATCAAATATACTACCAGACCACACAGCACAACCTCACTTCAAGTCTGATTGTACTATTTGCCTGGTTGGTCTTTCACTAACCTGACTTGAGGCCAGCCCACTGATTGTTTTTTAGGACTTCTTATCTCTTTCCTGCTAGGTGAATCTGCTCCATTCACATTCACTAAGCTGAGGCTGCTCGCCTACCCTACCCCACCACAACTACCTCTATACCCCTCCAAACTTCTACCCACTCTATCTCCATCTAATTATCATCCTTCATTTCCCCCATTTCCTCAGTATTTGACTACCACACACATCTCGTACATCACATCATCTCCCCTCACTCTCATACTAACACACCTTCCTACACATACAGAAAGGCACAATCGTTCATACAGCTAAACATTCCCCCTAACTCTAATATCTCACTCACACTACCATTCAGTCACATACACATACATCAGACACACTGCATACAGCTGATAAACTCTGTCCTTCAACCTAAAATCTCCCAACTCACAAATATGAACTCCTAAGCTTCCACTCATAAAATAACATTCCCAGCCAATTTACTCTCTCCTCTAACATGTTCTTCACAGCAACACTATCTCACCCTCTTCTCTTTCTCCCCTCCCATCTAACCTCATATCACTCATGCCCCCATCTCATCACTCAATAACCTCATCTTCCACCTCACCTATTTTATCTACCAACTCCCAACAGAAATTCATTGACATAACTCCAACCCTATTCAGTCTGAAATCTACACATCATTTTAAATATAACATTTACCAAAAAATAATCTCAAAAAGTGTCTGTCTAGAACATAAATCTAAACTAAAATGGTTGATATATACTCTCAATGATCCTCAATCCTTAAAACTTAGCAGGGGTATCCACTCCAACCGAGCCCCAACTTCCTCCCTATATGCACGCCATCTCACCTCCCTTGCAGAACATTCCTCAAACTCCTCTTCTGTACTCACTACCCACATTAACTTAAGAAGTATTTATAAGAAGATAACTGAATTTCACCCATGGCTTGTCCGACACTCACCTGACCCCACTGTACTAACTGAGACTTGGATGAAAAATGAAAGCAATGATAATGCGGCGCCCCCTCCAGACTAGAATGTCCGTAGAGCAGACTGAAAAGATAAGAGAGCTGCAAAAGTGGCAGTACTCTATAACCTCTCCCCCCTCAGCTCTCTCTACCACCTCTAACTCCTTCCCTAGTCGACAAAGCAGAAATCCTGCTTACAACTCTCAAACTAAACCAACACAAACCGATGTACATTATAGCAGCCTATATGCCTCCTGGGTGCAATCCTGCCACTACAGAACACATCCTCTGCTGGCTCATCTCTAATGCTCCTCATGAAAAAATCAATATGAGATGACTTTAATACTGAAAGGCTGTCACTGTCACTCTGCTATTATAACTCATCTCAAAACATAAATCTGTACAGTCTTGCTGTACTGATCACCTCTCCTGCTCTCTATAATAATAAAAACAACAGGAGGACCACCATAGACTCGATACTTCCCTCCACCTCAAGTAAAATCTATACTTCAGGAACTCTCTGTGACTCTTTGAGTGACCATCTCCCCATATTTGCTTTAAGAAAGCAAACAAACACCCAAAAAACATTATTATAATGTGGCGCATAACCTCTCAAATTTTGAAAATGATATATTCGTCTTATGCCTCAGTCAGTACAACTGGAGAACACTAAAATATTTACCTCTTAATGATGTTGTATATCACTTTAATAACATATTCCTAAGCATAGTAAATGAACTAGCACCATTCAGAAAAAAAAAAAAGAGTTAAGTCAAATCCCGCCTCTTGGCTGACCAAAAGTACCAAATATCTTATGAAACTTTAAGAAGCTGCCTAGAAAACCTGGGCAACAAATAAAACTCAAGCTAACCATCAAAAATTTAAAGAACTCAGTAACAACACTAAATAAAGCTCCTACACCAGGTCTATATTAAATCATCGGACGCTTAGAAAAGCGAATGATGATTTATCGACCCCATGTAAGTGAAAACTTACAAACTTGAACGCTTAGAACAGCGATTTTTTTCCAAGGGAAGAAAAATCTCTGTTCCAAAAAAAAAAAAAACAAAACAAAAAAAAACACTTAAAACATAACAAAGTGGGGGGCTTTGACCTCCACACCCCCCAAACCCCCCTACCTAAATATACTAACTCTGAGATCACACTACAGTGACGAAAACGGCAAAGTAAAGGACAAGGTCAAGCAATTTCTTTCCCAGGGAAAGAATTCGCTTATATGCCGCTTCGTCATTTTGCCTTTTTGTCTTTTCAAGTTTGACCAAGATGCATTAGAAAGAATGCATCTTCGGTCATCTAATAGGAACCCCCTACACCCTGGTCACTCAATATAATCCTCACCAACACTCAATTCAAACAACCCCACAAACATCGCCAATGCATTTAACTCCAACTTTGTTATTCCAACCCCTATCATTCCCAAGCTCCCTATCCCTCCAATCAGTCCATACCGCCACCATTAAAAAACTCCTGCTGAAATTAAAACCCACCTCCCTAAAACCTGACAATTGACCAGGTAAATATGTAAAATTTGCAGCAGAGACCATACTCTACCCTTTCTATATATTGATTACTCTATCAATGAATCCTATGTACCACTCCTATAGAAAAAATGCTACATTGCCCCCCCCCCCGTGAAGGTGGTCAGTAAACTGAACTCACTAATTATAGGCCCATTCATCATTGTCTCCCTGGTATTCAAGATGCTTGAAAAATGCATTCAGTCCCAGTTACTTCACTATATCACCCCAAAAATATTTCTCTCCCCTCACGGCATGGTTTCTGCCCTTTATCTTTATCTTCATTAGTACAATCAACCCACACAGAGATGAAGGCTACCTAGTAATGGCCCTCTTTCTTGATCTCTCTAAAGCTTTTGACACTGTCTCCCACACTATTTGCTTACAAAAACTCTTTAACCTAGGCCTTGATAATCCCTCCCGGTTATGGTTTTCCAGTTACCTTGATGACTGCCACCAAGCAGTAAAATTGTTGACTGACATCTCACTGTTTCTCCCCATATAGGTTGAAGTTTCACAGGGATGCGTACTTGCTCCTATCCTGTTTAGCATCTTTGTTAATGACCTTAGCCTGATAAACAAGAATGCTACTCTAGTACAACCATCATCTGCCAATAAAAAAAAAAAACTTGACTCCCGGCAACAGCTGACTCAAGAACCTTTCTCCTCAGTAGAAAATGGGCTGACCTCCAATCAGCTCTTCCTCACCCCCCAACAAATCAAAATGACTTTTCTTCACTCCAAAACACCATGTAATAAACAAATCATCCTTCTCCGTTATGTCCTCTAACAATGCCAAAATACAAAGCGTCAGTCATATCAAACTACTAGGAGTTCATGTAGATGAAGCCCTAAAATTTGATGTCCACATATATCACGTAGTTAAAAAACACCCCCAAAACTTGGTGCTCTGTATCAAACCCCCATCTGTCTAAAATAGCTCAATCTCATATCACCACAACCCTTCCCCTACCCACCCTTCACTTTGCTGCACCAGTATTTATATCTGTTCAACACAGGTCGAGCTCATATCGCCACAACCCACCTCCTCCTAACCACCCTTCTCTATGCTTCACCAGTACTTATATCTGTCTAACACAGGTCAATCTCATATCGCCACAACCCACCTTCTCCTACCCGCCCTTCTCTATGCTGCACCAGTACTTATATCTGTCTAACGCAGCTCGATCTAATGTCACCACAACCCCCCCATCTGCCCTTTTCAATGCTGCACCAGTATTTATATCTAACACAGCTCGATCTGATACCACCACAACCCTCCCCTACCTGGCCTTCTCTATGCTGCACCAGTATTTATCAACATCCAACAAATGTATCTAAACAAGCTCAAACAGTGCTACCTCAAGGTCGCAACATTTGCAGCCAACCTCCACCATAGATCACACCTCTGTCTAGCACTCATACATCTCCAGTGGCTCAAACTACCCAACCAAGTCATACACTCTCAACTCCCTACTGTCCATAAGCTACTATATAAATCAAATGACTGTCCATCCCTAAAAAATGTAATACAATTTTACCACCCATCTAGGACTCTGTGCTCTTCTGGCAAAGCCCTACTGCTTATATCCAAACCTAATAACATGGATGGCTGCTCTCTATACTCTCACATAATGTCTAAAACTTGGAACTCCACTGCCCTAATAGTCAGACAAGAACCATAGCTAAAGTCTTTCAAACTTCACCTAAAAATATACCTACTCAGCTCATGGTGCTTCAAATGCTGTCCAACTGCTTAAACCATTCTTGACTCCTGTAACTGCTCTCCTTGCCAAACTCTTTATCCCTTCTGGAACAGGGTGACTGCATAAAATTACTGCCTACAATAAGTCTGAATACTGTATCAATAATGTAATGAACAGCTACCATTATAAGGAGATGCCTGTTGTATATAATTCAACTACAGATGCCTTCCCTCCGTGTTTATGTATATACTGTATAAAACTGCCACTCCCCATGCTTTAGTATATAGCATCTATGTTAGATGTCATTCTTAGTCTTCAATTGCATTGTATTGTACAGGAGTTTTTTCCCTGGGCCTCCATTGAAAATGGGTCCTGAGCCCAGTCGGATTTTCCTAGTAAGCCGAAGCAATAAATAAATAATTAAGATTAATTGCAATACAACTGTTTCTAGTCCCTTCACCATGGAATTCCACAGTACAAACAAGTCATCAATAAAGTGACAATAATACAAAATATTTATATAATAAGGGGAAGGTAAAACAAACTCAGTCTCTCATGCAGCTGACTACAGCATATATTGATGCTATCAGAGCAGCCGTGGCCTCTCCACAGATCAATTAGTGTATGTGCCTCACAATCACAAAATAATTACTATGTAAAACAATTTCCAACAGGGTAAAGTTCAAGTTTAAATGCAACTCATCAGACAAACAAATGCATAAAAACTGTCTCACCATCTGTATTGCTTCATCATTAAGGATGGTTGTGAACAATGGTGGTATGTATGAAGTCACCAGTATAGTCTGACAGGACATACAAAGGCCTGTGTACTGAAAGGCACAAAAATGTGGCAGGGCTGCTGCATTGGGGATTGTGCAAACATTATAATATTGAACTACCTGAGAAGCACTGGAAACACGAGCCACAAAGCATTATAGAAAATGATGAAGTTTACATCACATGGGATCACCCTTGCCAAAAAAAAAAAAAAAAGATGAGAGAAAACCAGATATAGTGGTCCATGAAAAGAAGACAAAAGTAGCATTGATCATTGAAATTGCTACACCCAGTGATTACGGTGTGTTACGTACAGAGAGACACAAAGTCATAAACTAGAAATGAGAACAATATCAAAGAAGGATACCCAGACAGTTCCAATAGTGGTAGGAGAAGTGGGTCTCATAAAAAAGAATTTACAGTCATATTTAGAAATGTTACTGATACATGTCACTCCATATGAATTGCAGAAGTAGGAGTCAGTTCGGGGAACACTGCGGGTGCTGCAAAGAACACTTTTGGCTAACATCAAAAACTGAAACAATACTAATTTCATGAACTTTAATCATACTTTGACTTAGGAAAGGGGTCTATTCCTGTCACGGTATTACAAAACTAAAAGACTTGAAGAAATTAAACCAGACAAAGGAATACTTCTTATTTTATTTCTCTACAGAATCAGACATCTTTCAAGACCTGATGAACCTCAACCAGTATTGTTTTTAGGTGATGTTCTATAAAAGCAGACACAGGTTCAATATGGAGTCCCTAGCTACTACAATGGGTTTGAATGGTGGGTGTATTGTAGACTTTTGAATCTTTGCTCTGCCAAAACCTATTGGAAACCTGGACATTTGACTGAAAAAAAACAAGACTTCACCAGATAAGCCCTCTAATCAAAAATCTCACTTGTTATCAAACCACGTTTGCCACAGCATTTCTGCACAAACATGTCCTTAACTTTTTTGCAATTATCTAAATCAGATAGCTCATTCTTTCCAGCAGTATACCTTGCTGACGGAAGTATACCTTGCAGAAGCCACAATCACCCATAATTCATCTTTGTCCGCTACCATTAAGTATAACATTCTTATCATTGACTAAGGCTTGTATGGCTTCTGATTCAGATGTAGTTGGTTCCTGAAAATTACTTTTTTGTTATCATTATTATTTTTGTTATTACTTACTTTTTTGTAATGTCAGTGGCGCAACAGGTACCACGCTCACCTTTGGTGCAGAATGCTGTGGGTTCTATTCTCACACAAGGTAGATAGGTTGCTCACACTGCAGTGCAGCATAAGGGGGCTCCTGTACTCCTGAGTGTGCTTTCCATCGGATGAGACAAACTGAGGGTCCATCTGCTTGAGTTGGTGGTAGCTCAGGTGGATGTAAAAGATCCCACAGCACCTATCAACAAGTGTAGGGGGATTTCCCCAATTCTCTGGCCAAACTTTCCCTAGAAGTAAAAATGCCACCTCAGTTCTCCCCTGAAAACAGGCTACCAGCCCAGTGGGACTAACCCTGTCAACAAATGATGAATGAATGAAATTCTACAATTGTCATGGTTAAAGCTGAGAACTAATTTAGAGCTTTTTCTTAGTCTAGTGGTAAAAACCTAGCCAACAAATAATAATAATGTCTTTTGGCTTTTCCCAGTTAGGGGTTGCCACAGCGGAACTCTGGTTTGCTGATTGGTAGTGGATTTTTACGGCACCGAGTTGCCAGCCCAACGCCCAACCTTCAAAGAAGGCACACCCATTTATGCACGCACCTACCTGCATGTCTTTATAAGTCACTCGACCACGGGGAACACATGCAGACTCCACACAGAAGGTGCTCCAGCCGAGAATCAAACGGGAGAACCTCTTGCTGTGAGGCGACAATGTCAGCAAATAATAAATAAAAGTAAAACATTTTTTTTTTTTTACTTTTTACTTTTAGCAGCCACTTGCCTTAAATTATTCTCACATGAGACTTGAAAAGTATGGGAGCCAAGATTGTTTTAACCAAAAGTGATCGACAGTCATTTGTGTGATTACTAGTGCGTGACTAGCTGTTTTTTCTTCAGAACAACAGATTAGTAGTATACCAGGGATTTCTTCTTTTCCTATGTTTGCATAACTTCAGAGCTGGTATATAAGTAGTCAGGATGAGGGATTATGGTGCGTCTCCCATGGAAAACACTTTTTTCCTTGTGATTTTTTTTTTACTCCAAATGTTGTTTGCATTTGGGAGGTTTCATTTATTTGTGATTGCACTTATGTGAGGTGATCAAAAATGAATCACATACATGTCGAGGAGACGAGAAATATTTAGGGTATAATCGTTAATGTAAAGCATTTTTACAGGGTCGCTGTTTGCTCATTTTGTATTAAAAAAAATAATATTCAAATTTCTCACTAGTAGTATCAATGACAAAGTAATATCAATCAAACCTACCCTTCTAGAGGGAGCAAATACCATAACTTTAGTTAAATCTTTTTTTTTTCAGCATTAAAAACTCTGGAACTCATAGCTCTCAACTAATCAGGGATACATTTCAGCAGAATCAGGGACAAATCCAGAAACAAATCATGGACAATCAGGGACACTTTTAAAATATTAGTTCTATTAATTTGAGGCATTGACAGAATCAGAGCATATGAATTAATACACATTTTCTGAAGTAAAAGAAGTCCATAACTCTTAATCATTGCCATTATTCATTAAGTGTAATTCACCACCTTTCCTCCAAGAGTCACTAGTTTTAGGAGGGATTAAGAGGGACACAGCTAAAATCTGGGTCAAAATCAGAGACAGTTGAGAGGTATGTATGGAACTCAAGTTAATCAAATCAAAAGTACCTTGTTTATATTGACTAAACATCATGGCGTTTCTTCATTTGGAACTGTAGCTATGTGCATCTCCAGCAATAACCTTATCAAGAAACTCAAATGCTGAAAGCAACTCCATTGTTGTGACAACTCATATATAATGTTACTGTAGTATAATTGACATTTTGTTGTCCCCTATGTAATACTGGTACGGTATAACCAGCATTCTACAGTGTTATATGTGTTACAACATCATTCTGCTGTGTAATACCCGTGTGTTATAGCTAGCATTCTGCAGTCCCATATACAATAGTGGTGTGTTACAACTGGCGTTTTGACATTTGATAAGTGTCACGCAGGTGTTTCAATCCACTGTATAATAAAGATGTGGTACAAATGGCATTCTGTATTTGTGTATGTAGAGCCAAGGTGATGTGTCCGGCATTCTGCAGTGCCGTATGTAATATTGATGTGTTATAAGTAACGTTCTAGAGACCCCTACACAATGCTGCTCTTTTGTACCCAGCATTCTGCAGTTCAATATATAATACTGGTCAGTTATAACTGGTGTTCTGCCATCTCATATGTAATGCTAATCTGATCTAACTGGTATTTTGGGTTCCTATTACGTGATTGCAGATGCATTTTGTCGAATGCGTCTTGATTGAACGTAAAAGAATGAAAAGGCAGAATAGCGAAGCGGCTTTTAAGCAAATTCTTTACCTGGGAAAGAACTTGCTTGGCCACTTCTGTTACTGTAGTGCGATCTCGGAGTTGGTATATTTAAGTGGGGGGGTGGGGGGCACAACCCCCCACATTCACCCCCCCCCACTTTATGTTTTTAAAGTTGTTTTTTTTTTTTTGGAACAGTTTTTTTTTTCCCTTGGAAAAAATAAATCGCTGTTCTGAGGTTTCAACATTGTAAGCTTTCGATTACATGGGGTTGATTAATCACCGATTGCTTTTTTAAGCATTCGATGATGTAATATAGACCCAGTACTTTCAGTCTTGTCTGTACTACTGCTGTGGAAAACATGGTATTCTGTATTTGTGTATCTGTAATACGGCAGTGAAGTCATAAGCATTCTGTAATCCCATATGTAATATTAGTTATGTCTTTGGCATTCCGCAATTGCATATGCGCGTATAATACTGTTGTGATATAACTGGGACTCTGCAGTCTCACATACAGCCAGTACTGACGTGATAACTAGTAACATGTACTTACATATATATGTATATATCTATATCTATATCTATATATATATATATATATATATATATATACACACACACACACACTAATATGTTATAAGTGGTGTTCTAAAGTGCCACATATAGTGCTGACTTGTGATGACTCTTATCCTGCACTCTCATAATATAATAATAATACTAGCATGTTATAAATAGTGCTCTGTAGTGACAAGTACAATGCTTACATGTGATAACTAGTATCCTGTACTTTTATTTATTTTTATATATATATATATATATATATATATATATATATATATATATATATATATAGAGGTTCATAGGTTGGTACTAAGGTATCGGCCCTAGGACCTATACAAGCCTAGCCATAACAATTCCCTGGCTATTTCTTCCCACACTATTTACTTCCCTTGACCCCTGTCTAGCAGGGCGACTGACGTGATCCCCGGGGTGAATTTCCTTTCTCCCATCCAATCATCAAGGCTCCTTTTGAAGAGGGCCAAACAGGCGCTCTGCTTGACATGTATGGGCAGTCCATTCCAGAGTCTGGGGAGTTTCTGGGTCAGGAACCTATCCCTCTAGCATGTTTTGTCTATTGTGATGACAAGGTTTAGATCCCTGGAGCTTATGGCTCTGAGGGACTGGGATTTCTTTAAGTGTAGCATGTCCAGCAGCTCTGGGTTTGACATGGCCTTGTATGTTCAGCAGAGATCACCTCGGAGTAGACGATATGTGACAGAGTATAGCTGGAGTTTTTTAAGGCGGTCAGCATAGGGCATCTGCTTTAGGCCTGTGATTCTTTTAGTGAGGTATTTCTGTGGCCTTTCCAGTTGTTGCAGATGCCTTGAGAGGTACATACCAAATGGGGCGTTGTATTCTATAATGGGTCTAATGAGGGATGAGTACAGTGGGTCAATGACCTCCTTTTTTCTGGATGAAAATACCTTAGTGATGAGGTGTGCCACATAGAAGGATTTCTTGACTGTTGTGGTGATGTGGTTATTGAAGGTGAGACTACTATCCACCTGTGTCCCTAAGTCTCTTATCACACTTTCGGTGTTTAGTTTACTGCCACCTATGTGGTAATTCACGGGTACATGTTTTTTCCCCAAAGGGGATAACTATACACTTCTTGGCATTGAGCTTGAGCCCATGGCTCTGGCACCAAGCATCTGTTTCTGTAAGGCCCTTTTGTAGAGTATCAACATAATTTGGGGATTCAGTAATGGCTCCCAGTTTGCAGTCATCTGCGAACTTTGCTAGCCAGAGTCCCTTAGTGTTGGCCTGTACTTCAGAGAAGTAGATGCCAAACAAGAGAGGTCCCAGGACTAAACCCTAAGGTACTCCGCTTGTCACTTGTCTGGAGCTGGATTTGAAGTCAGCCAGTTTTACAGTCTGGGTTCTGTCAGTAAGCCAGTTGGCAACCCATCGAATGATGTAGGGATTAATGCCCAGCTTAGTAAGTTTATCTATGATTCCAGAGTGGGGGATGGTGTCAAAGGCTTTGGCGAGCTCCAGATAGGCTGTGTGGACAGCCTTACCCTCATCCACGGCTCTGGAGACTGATTCAAAGGAGTCAATCAGGTTCAGGTGACAAGATCGGCCCTTCACAGACCCAAATTGGGTGGGGTCCAGTGTTTTAAGGTTGCCAATGTCTTTGTTTATAAGTTCCATGATGATATGTTCCATGGCCCTGCAGATCAGGCTCATCAGACTGATGGGGCGGTAGTTCCTGGGATCCAAGGTGGATCCCCCCTTGCAGAGTGGGATAACTGTAGTTGTGCACCACTCAGTGGGCATGAAGCCTGAGGTGAGGGTATGATTAAACATGACACTTAGGTGAGGTGCCAGTTCATTTTGTAGTTCATGTAGTACACAGCCCGGGATGTCATCTGGTCCCATGGATACTGTATTCTTAGCTTTGGAGAGTGCGTTTTTTTACCTGTGTGGCCGTTGTTACCAGAATTTGGCAATCTTCCAGTATTAAGATGGACCATTTAGGGGGTGAGAGGGCGGTGAAGTTGGCACTGAATCGATCTGCTAGGATATTGGCAATATCCTTGGGATCAGTATATTTAATGCCATTCTGTTGTAGCTCAGAGCAGATCTGAGCATTGCCATTTAGATTCTTGACATAGTTATAGAATGCCTTGTGGTTGTCTTTGGAATCTTTGACAATTTTATTTTCGTAACTAGCTTTGGAGGATTTTATGAGGGATCTCAGCTTCTTACTGAGGCTGGTAAGGGAGTTTTTTGCATCCTGGGATTTTCCTCTTTTCTGCAACAGTTTCTTCCTTTTGTTGTAAAGTTTGTTTATAGCAGGGGACCACCAGATTGGCTTCCTTTGTTTGGGGGAGAGCATCTTGGTTCTATTTGGGATGGCATGATTCATGCATGAGTGGATGTGCTCGTACAGTGCCTTAGTGTAGGACACATTTCCCTTATGCATGGGTGTCATGAAGTTTGTAACTTCTGACTTGAGTAGCATGAAGTTGGCTTTGGAGAAGTTTTTTATGGAGGTTTCCTTACTGGGGGGTGGGGGTGGGATGTGGATATTAAGGGTGATTAGCTTATGGTCTGACCTGACCAACGAGGGGGTGACCATAGGTGTGGAGCATCGATTTCCCATGTTGGTAATAACCAGGTCTAGGATATTGGAGCCCCTGGTGGGACTATGGATTAGCTGATCCAGGGCATTGGAATTTATGAATTCCAAGAACTGTTGGGCAAAGGTGTTGGTACATGAGTAGTTTTCCCAGTTAATGGCAGGATAGTTGAAATCACCTAGTATTAGGGTGTTTGATTGTATATTAATATTTTCCAGTATGTTTAGAAAGGTGTAGTGAGAATCTTGGTGCATGGTGGGGGATCTGTAGCAAGCTACAATTTGGATTGCAGTCTTACCTAGTGTTAGTTGCACCTGGAGAATTTCAGATGCATTGTGTTGGGCAACAACCTGGTGGTGTGAATATCCTTGATGAATATGGACACTCCTCCACCTTTAGTGTTTCGATCCTGGTTTGGTAGCCGAAAAGTGTGGTAAGAGTTGTAGCCTGGTATTGCAGGGGTAATCTCTGGAGCCTTGAACCAGGTCTCAGTTACTGCACAGATATCGATGTTCTCCATTTTTAGGAGTGCCTCGAGAGAGTGCATTTTGAGGTTTAGACTTCTAGTATTGAGTAGCATTACCTTCAGATTTTGCACACTTGTACCTGTTACGGTGGTGGTTTTGTCCTTTGAACTTTACCTAAAAAAAGCACTATAGGGGTGGCAAGAGCCTTAGCCAGTAACCTGAATCCCAGGGGTGACAGGTGCAGACCATCTCTGGCAAAGCATTGTGGTCTGTCGATCATGTCGTCCCAGGCAGACAGATACTGGATCCCCTTTGAATGACACCAGAAGCTTAGCCAATTGTTAAAGTCAATCATTTTGTCCTTATATTGTGGTATCATTCTGGGCAAAGGCAGGATGCTTCAGAGCTAGGGTCATACCTGCCTGGGCCACATGATCTGAGAGCTCTTCCATGTCTCTTTTCATTTAGCCCAGGGAGGTTACGTCTCAAGTCATTCACTCCAATATGGACAATGACAGAGTCATATTTGTTCTTGTTGTGGAGTGACTTGAGTGCATGTGTTATGTGGCGGATACTGGCACCCGATAGGCAGCTCACTGTAATTTTCTCCTTGTTCAGCCTGGTGAGTGGGACATCAGTGTGCCTGACTATAGAGTCACCTATGACTAAAGTGTTAGGTACGTTGTCTTGCCTTAGGGGCTGTTGCTGGGTGGCACACTGGTGTTGTGAGCTATGTGACACTTTGGTTGTGATTGGTGTTTGTTTGCATTTCAGCTTCAGAGGTCCTTGTTGCTTGGGCAGGTTACAGTTAAGGGCCTCCGTATATGTGGATTTAGTGTTGCTATGTGTGGGTGTTGGTGGTGTGAGTTTAGAAGGGCTATGTGTTGCTTGAGGTGTAGTGTGGGTGTTAACCTTCTCCTCTTGACTGTCTAGCACAATCTTGGGTGGAGAGAGCTTTGCTTCCAGTTTGGCTATGTAAGTGCAGCTCTCACAGGTTGTAGTGTTGGGTGGTAAGATGAGAAGGTTGTCTGTGTACATGAGGCAATTGCTGCATTGCCCCAGTATGCCCAGATTCACCAGATGGACAGGAGAAATCAACGGTAGCTGACCCTTGGACATGACTGGTTTGGATTCTTTTCTTTGAAAAGTACAGGAGCTGTTTTCCCTTACCTTAGCAAGGTACTTTGCAATTATAGGCTGCTTAGTGCCTATGATTAATTTCTCCTTATTAATAAGGAGAGTTGAATGTTTGTATCAGTTTAAGGCTTCCTAGTGCTTTCCAGCAGGTATTAGAGCAAGTGCTAGTCACAAGGATGCTTAAAGGTAAAAATGAAAAAAAATGGTTTATCCTAAACACTGCAGTGTGCACTAGAGAAGTTAGATGTGAAAGTAGGTAACTTAAGTTTTAGCTGTCTAAAAAGTTAAGTTTTAGTGGAGAGCCACTATTTTAAAACAGCAAGATAGATTGAAAGGGGTGATCACTTTTGTATTCCGGTACTATGGAATACACTAGAATGGCCAATAAATTTAAAGAGTTGAAGGGGAGTGATTTCACAAAATGATAATTTTGTGCTTACTCACACAAGCCAGTAAAAGCAGAGAGGAAATAAGATATATGGTCAAATTAACATAAGAGGCAGGCAACTAGAAAGACAGTGGTATTTAAGAACATGACAGTGACGGGGGGTGGGGGTTAAAATATTTCTGCCTGACTCACAAGAAACAGAGCTGTGGTGTCTTTTGAAGTTTTAATATGCAGTTAAAAGCAGAACACAAGCAAAACACAAGGTAAAGAAAACAAATCACAGCACTCAAAATATAAAAAGGCAATAAACCAATACAAAATACAAGAAATAAAAAACAAACCAACCTTTCCATCACAGTAAAGTGTAGCAGAGTCTGGGTGAGCCTTTCCAATAAAGCCTATAACTATATATTAGTATGTTATAACAGGTGCTCTACAGTGACACATAGAATGCTGACATGAGATAACTAGCATCTTGGACTCCCCATAATATAATATCAGTATGTTATAAATGGTACTTTGCAGTGCCACATATAATCCTTTATCAGTGGCTAGGACTTGGTTTTTGTGTTTGCCACATACAATGCTAACATGTGATAACTGTTATCCTGCAGTCTCATAATATAATAACAATATTAGTACATTATAAATGGTACCCTGCAGTCCCACATATAATTATAACACGTGCTAAGTAGTATCCCACAGTCCCACAGCACAGTGTAATTACCATTCGTCACTTCTCTCTGTAAAACTCGTGATGTAACCATACTGCCTGTCTTGTCCCTAGACTGTCATCCTTCACATAGAGTAAACATCAGGGTCACTAATCAGGTTCTGTCTTTGATACTAGTGGCCTGAGGAACCTGATGATTATACTGAACCCCTTCTGCCAACATTGTGCGCTGTCACTGTGGGCCTCCTCTAGGTTCCACAGCTGAGGATAAGATAACTGGTGGAGAAGGCAAAGGCATTTATGCATTTAGTTAGGTGTGCATCTGTGCCTTTGTCTGACTATTTATCCCTTTATAGAGAGCATTTGACTTACCAAAATAATGTCTCTTTAGCAACAACTGGGGACAGGTGTTCTAACAAAAAGGAGGTAAATTTGTGCAAAAAATTCTGCATACAAGACAATACTAAATGCAAAAAACGTATTAATTATTAAAACTGAAAACAAAACACTGGAATTATGAAGTGCTCTATCATTTCAATGAGCAACAACTGATAAAAGGAATAATGAACAATATTTGACATACACAGAGTATTTTCAAGCACTCTCTCATGTACTTTACTGACTACCTCTTTAAATAGCAATCTAATATCTGCTGCCTGCTTGTAATCTGTTTTCTTAGGCCATATGTCTCCCTTGACTTACCTTGGTTCTGTACAATTATTTACATTTATATATTTACGTAAGTCTCTTTACGACTTGATGGCCTGTAACTAGGGGTGGACACCAAAGTTTTTATGCAGTACATTACTGCACATCTGTGGTTGGGCAGTGTTACTTTTGAGACCTAACACCCTGCCAAAGTCTAAAGATCTGGATTCATTTCAGGCTGACTCCCCTATGCAGATCACTGCCATATGGCCTATAAAACTTCTTCAAAGAAGCCGACACTTTTCCAGGGGGGACCTGAGGTTATTCTGAGCTGGACGTCCCAGAAAGACAGCAGGCTTCATTGGTAACAGGGCATAAAGGAAGGGCAGGATGCGAAGTGCCTGTGATTTATATGTTTTTGTACAGATTAGAAGTATTCTAAATACATGGAACAATTTAGCAATTAAGCAAATCACTTGGTGGGGCAGAAGTAGACTGAAGACACTATATTATACCTACAAAATCTAACAAACGGTAGCATCACATGCCTTGAGATTCACCAGTGGTACCAGAACATGCCGCATCTCCTTTCAGGTAGCAGAACCCATCTACTATCCATGGGGATTCAGCAGAAATTCTCAGAGATCCATTGTGAAGAATGAGTGTATGGGATGGGGAAGCAAAATGTGTCTGAAGATCCTTCTGGAAGCAAAACACTTCCTTGTGAATCTACTATGAAGGGACAGCAAAACACACATGTAAGCACCTTATGGAGACAGCAGGACATATAGTCACATCTGTAGGGTGGGGTAGTAGAAGTTACCTACAGATCCACGGGGTACCAGAGCATACCTACAGATCTATACGGTGGGGTAATAGAAGTTACCTGCAGATCCACGGGGTACCAGAGCATACCTACAGATCTATAGGCTGGGGTAATAGAAGTTACCTGCAGATACATGGGGTACCAGACCATATCTACAGATCTATAGGGCGGGGTAATAGAAGAAACCAGCAGATCCTTGGGGCAGCAGACCATACTTACAGATCTACCAAGTGGAGTAATAGAAGACACATGCAATTCCATGGGGTAGCAAAACATACCTACTGATCTGTATGGTGCGGTAATAGAAGACACCTGCAACAACATGGAGTAGCAGGACATGCCTGCAGATCTGTAGGGTGGAATACAGGAAGAGCTGGTACATTTTGGAATGCTTGAGACAGCAAGATGGACAGCAAACTGTGTGAAACCCTTTGTTGACCCTATACTGCAGTCAGTAATTTGGCATCTAGGATCATCTGAATTAAGTATATATAAGAAATGGAGAAACTAAATGCATTTTTTTCAAGTTCTGCACACAGACTTTAGTATCACTGAGTAACACATCTATTAAGGAAAACAACAGTTAGTTAAGCTGTGTTACTGCAAGATACCTTTAGCTGTTCTGCTAACAAAGCTGTGGCATTACATTGTTTCTGCAATTACTCTCCTCAGATGGAGAAGGCACCTGTAAAAATCCTACCCTTGGCAATAGCTGGAGAGTTCTGACATGGAGTGGCACAGAGTAGGGACTGCAGTAAACATCACAGGGCTGAGAAAGGCTTGTGCAAGAAGAAAAAACTTGTAAATAAAACCTTGAAGTCTAATAATGCAGAAGGGATACAATCTTTGGCTGTAACTCTGAACTCTTCTGTAACTCATTTTTCAGATGGACTCCAGCTCTGTTTCCTGCTCCAAGATATATGGTCTGTAAACTATTTGACCTTTGTACCACTAGCAGGCTGTGCTATTCCAAATCCACTGGCTGAGAAGTTTACATTCCACTCTAAGCAGGAACTCATTATACAGTTCATCCTTCTGCAGTGATGTGAGATCAACAACCCCGGACACATTTTCTGATGTTTATGCTGGTTCTGAATACACGGCATTAGCCAAGTTTTGCTTACCATAGCAAGTCACAGCTGCACAGTTGCTTCACTAGTTCAGACCAAAAGTGCCTTAATGAAAGCCAAGGTAACTAGGCAGGTTGTTTGTGACATTTCCTTCTAAATACTCAAAATAAAGCGTCCTCTCACTCAATATATTCTACTCCCAGTAGCAACAACGGTAACTGCTTCACTTCTGTCCCTGCTGCTGCTTCGGCTCCTGTTGATTCCCTTAGCAGGACCCAGGCACACAGCGTGACAAACGAATGTGTTTTTTGTATGTGTGTCTCTGTATGTATTCAGAAAATCGCAGTGGTTATGTCATCAGAGGGGCTGATGCAGGCAGAAATTACATTTGGGATAGAAATGAATCAAATCATTTTGCATTCAGCACGCTGACTGATAGAACATTATGTGTGTGTTTGAGTTTTCTCTGCTGTTTTGCTATTCCTTACATTTGGCTCACAATCCGTGATGCACAGTGGTTCTTTAACTTTCACTAATGTTTCTTTTCATTGTGTGTGTGTGTGTGTGTGTGTGTGTGTGTGTGTGTGTGTGTGTGTGTGTGTGTAGTGAATAAATAATACATAAACACACATCAGTCACATCTTACAGCAGGTCTTCTGTAGGAACAGACTGTAGACAATAAGATAGTGTTTGGATTACCGAGACATTACCATTACATTGTTATAGACAACAGAGTAAGACAGTTAGCCAAGTGACTTAACCATAGAAGTACCTAACAGGTAATAACTGACCTCAGCCTCCATCTGTACTGCCACATTTACAGTTATAGTCTAGGTACTTCATAATACTAATTAAAATACGTTATCCTTTCCTTTAAACACAGTTCCTTATCTGTACAAAAGTATTTACAGTGTTTAAAATACTCACATACTTCGAGTATGTACAGCTGTATATTTTTTTAACCGATCCAACTTTGCTAGAATTCAAAGCAACAAATTTTGTTCCTTTAAAATAGAAAGTTATGCGAATGTCATTTCATCAAATGAAAGGCAAAGCACCGTCTCTCACAGTCACACAGAAACATGAGTAATTGATTTACTTGGAGACCCAAATAGGCTTATTTCTCCAAGGCTGTGTGACTTTATACGCCAGATTATTCTAGTAAGAGTATTCTAGTAAGAGTGAGTGTGTGTGTGTGTGTGTGTGTGTGTGTGTGTGTGTGTGTGTGTGTGTGTGTGTGTGTGTGTGTGTGTGTGTGTGTGTGTGTCTGTGTACGTGTGTGGGAGTCTGTGCATGTGTGTGTGTGTGTGTGTGTGTGTGTGTGTGTGTGTGTGTGTGTGTGTGTGTGTGTGTGTGTGTGTGTGTGTGTGTGTGTGTGTGTGTGTGTGTGTGTGTGTGTGTGTGTGTGCATGTGCTGTGTGTGTGTGTGTGTGTGTGTGTGTGTGTGTGTGTGTGTGTGTGTGTGTGTGTGTGTGTGTGTGTGCATGTGTGTGTGTGCGTGTGTGTGTGTCTGTGTATTTTTAATTTTTTCCCAGTGCAGATTCTTTGAAATAAAAAGCAACAGCATGTATGTCACAAATGCAAAGTTAATCTGACAAAGTTA